>NW_015386629.1:45663-92858 GCF_001527695.2 Protobothrops mucrosquamatus | reverse complement strand
CATCATGTATTCATTTGAAAGTAGCAATGTGTATCTGTTCCTGATCTTATGAAGGCTCCGGTGCTTACAGGCATTCTGTACATGCATGAGTACATGCAATCTGAAAATCTGTAGAATATCATTTAGAGATATTATAGGGAAAACAAAGGAATGATGTCAGCTTTATGTGGCTAATAACTTGGGTTCATGTGACACATTAAATCCCATAACCTGGGATAACTAAATACAACAGCTGTATTTACATAATATAGAAACAAATAAGCTACTTTATGGCTTAAGGGAAAAGTCTGGTTCACCCAGCATGCTAACGCAATCCGTGTTCCCACAAGACGCTGAACCACAAATAATCTGATCCCATTTTAATCTCCTCTAGCCTGTGTATGTTTGTGAGAACACTGGAGGAAGGAAGTCAACCACATTCAAAATAGTACAGTGAAAAAATAATGAGGAGGAGTTAGTACAATGGGTACAAAGCTGTGTTTTAAATGGGTCTCTTGGTAATATTTGCAGGGTGAAGTTCTCTATAAATCAATTACTAGCTTCTGGCCCCAGGGGTTAATTAGATTCACTCCATGCTGCACACTAAAAGGAGTGGTATTACAAGAACGAGGAGGGTTCACTAGAGGTCTGGGAAGAGATCCAAAGCCATTTTTGCTTAGAAATCATGTCATTCTGAGACATATCTGATTCCTGATTTATAAGGGGTTAGTGTTTAATATGGAGGTGGACCTTGAAACTGCTTGTAAGTCATACTTGGTGATGGGAGAAACTGTATGCAAGGCATAGTAAAAATATATTAGCTCCATGTTGTTGATCTACTTATAGGAAATATTAGAAATTACAGCTGGGAGAATTACGTGTATATATTTCCACCCTAATGTAAAGCCTTGAAGTGACATCTAATCGCATGTATTGGTGTAATAAAGAAAGGGAATTATCAGGTAGAAAGATGCATCAAGTGCTGCTTTCTAAATGGCAAGTGAAGCATAGAAAAAAAGACAAATTTTTAATTTCACGTTAGTTTAAATTACATTAGTTCTAAGCCATATATGTCCCCCAAAATATGGAAAACATGAAGAAGCTCAGAATCTGTCATAGGTGATGTGGATGATTTTTTAAATTAATTTTATTTGTTATAGTTGCCCACTCTAGTATACTCTGGGAAATTTGCAAAATCCAAGGGGAAAGAAACAGTTAAAAACCAATACTAACACAGACAACCTGGGCTAAAACAACTGTAACAATAATAGATAACCACTCAGAGACTCCACAAACAAAACCAAAGCCAGCAATCACTCTATCCCCCACCCCCACCCCAAACACTGCCTGAGACTGAACACTTTGGCAAATCATTGCTCACAACCCCTGCAGCTAGTCCAGAGAGATACTATGGTCAACAATATTGAAAGCTGCCAAGAGATTGAGTACCAGGATGCATGTATCCTGGCTTTGATGGTACAGCCTCCAATGCCAGATCATACTGCAACTCTTCCAAGATAAAAGCATACCTACTCCTGTTCCAAGATAAATGCATACCTACATCACAGTACCAATAGCACCTCCTATCCTCATGTCCCCCCTCCAGTTCAGCTTCCTTCAGCTTCCTCTGCCCAAGGCCAACACATCCATTTCTCCCAACTCCCTCTAAAGGAAAGCAAAGGAGGATATCGCTTCAGGGGTAAGATGTTCCCCAGTGAGGAGGCCCTTCAGTGAAAGATTGCCTTTGGCTGATATCTCTTTGATCTATCATAGGAATGGGATCATAAGCATGGTCTCCCTTCTTGCATACATCAACGAGAGACATTCCATCTGGGGGAGATATTCCCTAAGGTACCCCAAGCCAAACCATGTATAACTTCATATGTTCAAACCAGCATTTTTAACTAAAAACTTATTGATAACCAAAGCAATGACCAAAGAATTGATGTTGTATCGCAGTAGCTATTCTTATCCCTGGCTGCTTTATTTTGTACCAATTACAATTTGGGGATCATCTTCATAGTGGTCTTCATGTAATCTAAGTGTGTGCCTGCAAAAACATAAATCACCACTATCTGGACTTCATGGTCAAATATGGTTACAACTGGTGCACCAGCCTATGCTCCATAAAGGCTCCCCAACCGTGGTTTCTACGTACTATTCCAGCAGGATTTGTAAATCCAGGAAGATTGCCAAGTTGCAAATCCACTTTTTCCATCCAAAGCAATCTTGAGGCTGTTACTGAACAAAGATGTTTTTGATTGAAGAGTGATTCCTGTTTTGCTGGAATTTCTTCTACTTTCAGAAACTATCAAAATCTATGAATTCAGTCACTAGAACTTAGAACACTTCCTACAGATCAGGCCAACCTACCAGTGGCCTTGCATTCTGTGTCCCCACTCACAAATATTAAAAGGAGGATGCTATGTCTTTTCTTTTGTTGCTACTTACTTTCTGCTACTCAAAGGATGCTGCCAGTGATTACAAAGATAACATCTTCAAGATGGCCTGACCCTTTATATATCTAATGACAATCTATAAATAGATGAAGACCACCCACATCAGCAAAACGTTAGCCAATCTTATCAAAATTCCTGTAGCATATTCACGTTTGAAACTCCTCAAGTGCTTCAGTGGAAAAGAAATTAACAAATGCACTTTCCTCAGTCATCAGGACTTAACCTCAAAGCCAGAGTGGTATGTGGGGATACTGTGATGGATTTCATCCAAGGAGACCTGAGCTACAAACAATACCTTCTCAAACCACAAAAGCTTACTGACTGAATGTCAGCCAAACCTTGGCTTGGTTTACCTCACAATGTTCTTTTGAAGATAAAAAGGGATAACTCTGTATATGCTGCTCTGTGTTATTAAGAGGAAGAATTGGCAACAGAATAAAGGAACCACCTTTTCTATTCCTTTCAAGTCTTTAGAACACATGTGTATGCGTGTATGTGTGCATGTGTAAAAGAAAGAAAGGAAGACAAGCAATGACAATAATGTATCAAAGATAATCTTCAATTTGTTTCTTCTTTTGGATATTTAGAATAGAATAGAATAGAGTTGAAAGGGAAAAAAGATTATGGAGGCCCATAATTTTAAATTCACTCACAAATATATATTTCGTACCATATTTAAGGAATCCTGTTCTCATAGGAGATATTTGCCAGTTTGCAATCAAGTTTTTTTTCCATTTTATAATCTTTAAAGTACCCACTATTATTTTTTTTTACATTCCTTAGAACTGGCAATTTATCCCAGTTAATAGGAATAACTTTTATTTTGATTTTGCTTCTCTTTGTTTCTCGCTCTCTGGAGTTGACCAAATTTTCTTATTAGACTTTTGAAAGTGGACCTATCAAAATATGCTCAGTGTATAAAGAAATTATTTCCCCTCATTTCCTTTTGGCACTTTTATTAACTTCTTAGACAGCAAAAACTGCAGACAAGACATATAGTTCCTTAAATCATAATTTTTGTTCCTAAGACTTACTTATGGTTAGTTGCATTATAAGTCTCTCCAAACTGCATTGCTTTTTTGCTAAGTGTTTGCTGCTCAAACCATGTATATGTGATCACAGGACTTCTTGACAGTAGCATCAGATAAGAAAAAGTCTACAAACTATCTACATAATTGTGTATACTTATTTGAAGAATAAATGTAAATGTAAAAAGAATCTAAGATTACCCTGACTATTCAAGATAGGATTAAAAATATTTGCCAGTAGAGTACAAAACCCAGAATTTCATAAAACCTGAAATCTTTCCTGAAAGATTCTTAAAAGTGACAGTACTTGTTTTGTATGGCTTTCAAGGAAAAATGTAATAATTGATAGGCAGCTGAAAGAATATAGGAGTTGGGGAGAAGTAATGGAAAAAAAGAAACATGTAAAGTTATTTAACAAAGATGGATGGGATTTTGAAGAGGTTCTTTGCTTCACTGATGCTTCAGGTGTTAAAAACATTTTCTTAAAGCAAAATTCAAATAAAATTGCAAAGTGAAGTAGATTCTTCAAAGCAGTAGATCAGCCAGACAGAAGCCATTTCCTTTAAGACATGGGTGTCAAACTCGCCGCGTCACGTGATGTGTCGTGATGTATCACAACTTTTTTTTGCATTGCGGGAGCTGGGGTGGGCGCGGCCTTCATATGATGCAACTGGCCTGTGGGCTGGCACTTTGACACCCCTGCTTTAAGGCAAGGCCACAATAAAGTTTGACCTCATTTTGATGATTCTTCAAGCAGAGTGCATCTCTTTTCATAAAAAGAAGGACTAGGGACAACACGATAGCAGAGTTCCAATATTTAAGAGGCTGCCACAAAGAAGAGAGGGTCAACCTATTCTCCAAAGCACCCGAAGGCAAGACAAGAAGCAATGGATGGAAACTAATCAAGGAGAGAACCAAACTAGAATTAAGGAGAAATTTCCTCACAGTTAAAACAATTAATCAGCGCAACAACTTGCCTTGTGATGTCACGCAACGTATCGGGACTGTTTTGCCATTGCCAGCAATGGGGTGGGTGCAGCTTCCATGTGACGTGTCTGGCCTGCGGGCTGGCAGTTTGACACCCCTGCTCTAGAAGGAGGTTTTTAAGAGATTGGAGAACCATTTGTCTGAAATGGTATAGGGTTTCCTGCTTGAGCAGGGGGTTGGACTAGAAGACTCCAAGGTCTCTTCCAACTCTGTTATTCTGTATACATGCTGTTCATACAAACAAAAAAAAGTGTCCATGAAGTAACCAAGAATCAAGCATAACTAGAAGAAGACATGACATTACATGCCCCTGAAGCTTGGAAACTGAGAAACATTTCCATTAGTTCATAGAATATTTTTTAAAAATAAGCAGAACATGTATTTGTGTATATGCAGCAGTACAGAAATGGTTTTCTTTGCCATCTTTTGGGGTGTGGCTTTGACCTCCAATTCTAGCCTATAACCAGATTTCCAGGTGCCACCCACCGAAGTACTAACCAAGTCAGACTCTGTTTAACTTTCAATAAAAGTCATTTCACTAGGTGTTCCAGGCTACAATTGCATCTGATTTATATAACTGCACCATTTCTGCCAAGGGGCCATTGGCAGGGTCTGAGGACAGTATCCAAGCAGCACTGCTAGTTGGATACCTCTGCATTTCTCATAACACCTAGCCTAAACTGATACTACAATTAAAGCATTCTTGGAAACAGAAAGAGTAGAATAAGATGCTTGGCAGAGATCTGGACTAGATAAAAGGGTTAAGGCAGGGGACAGAGCAGGTATCAGCAGAAGATCTTGCCAGGGTGTAAAGCCCCAGTAGCTACTAATTGCAATTGATCGATAAGATTGTGTCCTTTGTCTACCTAATTCTTCTTTAACATCTTGTTCTTGATGACAATCTGTAATTCTTCCAAGGATCTTTGATCCTGTCTATTCAACTTATCTGTTCTCTTCCCCTTCCCTCAATCTTGCCAAGCACAGTTGTTTTTGTAGCCCATCAACACTTGTCTAATATATGTGATTTTTTTCTGACTAGTCAATATATCAAGGAAAAGTCAGTCTTTATTCATCAAGGACCAATTCATCAGTTATTATAGTGGTACTTTTTGTAATCAAGAAAACGTTGGTCCAAAAATCTTCAGTTCAAAGGGATCTTTTCTTTGACCAATATATATATATATATATATAGAGAGAGTTTTGGTGCACCCTGTCGGCCCAAATATGGGAGAAAGGAATCCAAAATTATATATATAAAAAAGACTTCTCTCTCTCCCATATTTAGGCTGACAGGGTGTTCAAAAAAGCACTCATTCTCTTCCCCTGTCTCTTGTAGCTAACAAAGTGAGAAAGAACCTGTGGCATAAGGGACTAATGCTTCTGCTTAACATGCAAACAGCCCAGGTTCGAATCTCGGAAGGGTATGTCTGACTGATGATAACCAAATAAGGTTAGAAATAGCTATCTCAGTACTCCCTTAATTCTTTGTTAGCATTCCAAATTTTGAAAAACATATTATACTAAGCTCTGCTTATTGCTAAGAATTATAAAAATTCATTTATTTTCCTGAAGGGTTGTTACATTACCACAGATTTGATCCTGTTTATCAGGAGAACATTGTTTAAATTTGTCAATGTTTCAATCTCCTGACTTTTCAAATACAGGCAGTAATAAGGGCTGGTGAAATGATGAATTTTTGTTTTCTTTTTAGATACCCTTGAATAATTCACTCTCTTATCTTTTAAAAAATAAAGACTGAAATGAGATAGGTAAGGAAAGCCTGCAATTGCTCAACTTTAGTGAAAATAACTATATCTTTCTTATATGGCAAATTGGTCTTTCCCCACTTTGGGAACAACAATATTGTATATGTTCATTTAATTCATTATGGAAATAGGAAGGAAGGAAGGAAGAAAAGAAGGAAAGAAGGAAGGAAGGAAGGAAGGAAGGAAGGAAGGAAGGAAGGTTTAGAAATGAATGAGTTTTGATGTAAACTTTGGCATTTCTCTGGTTTCCCTTCTCACCTCTCAAATCTAAACCTTTCCCCTGTAGAAAATCCTGATGTGTTGCTCTGTTAATTCCAGCCAGTAGCTTTGTTTATAAGCTCTTGTTGATTTTTCTTCCAGACTAATGTAATTAAGTACACTCAAGACAGCTGGTTTAAATGCACTTCAGATTTTGCATTTGTAGGTGTCTATAATACACTTTATACTCCATGCGACACAGAGAAGCTGGAGCAAGGAATCCAAAGGGATATTTGTTGTTGTTGTTGGTCTTCTGAAAATTAAGCTCTTGAACACTGAAATATTCCAAATAAGACATTTTCCAAACTGAAATGAATGCTGTATTTGGACAGCACTGAAGATTATTGAATATTTTCAAATGGAACCTGTAAGAAGATTAATATGCTGTACATGGGGCTACCCTTGAAAAGTATCTGGAAGCTTCAGCTGGTGTAGCCACACAAGCTATATTGATGCTCAAAGAAAAACAAATGTAATTCCTGAGCTCTGTGAATTGCACTGGGTACCAATTTGCTTCTGGGTCCAATTTACGGTGCTGGTTATGACCTATAAAGCCCTACATGGCCTAGGGCCAAGTTACCCATGGAACCGGCTTCGTCCCATTACATCGGCCCATCCCATCCAGTCAGGCAGGGCAGATGTGTTGCAGACCCCATCAGTTTTAAAGAATTTCAATTGGCAGATCTAGGAAGAAAGTCTCCTCTGCTGTTGCCTCCACCCTATGGAATATTCTTCTCCCAGAGGTGAGGCAGGTCCCCATTCTCCTGGCCTTCAAAAATGGATTAAAACATGGCTCTGTGGCCTTGCATGGGAAGCCCAAAGGAGCATGCAATTGTGGGGTAGGATAGTGCCACGAGAGCCTTCTCTTTGCCCTTGTCAACCAACTTTTAACAGACTTAATTTATTCTTGCCTCCTTAAATTTTTATATATTTTTTTAATTTTAAAGTTTAACTTTCCTAGTGGGCTACTGGGTTCCCACTTTAGGTTATCAAACAGAATCAAGATTGTCATTAATTGGAGATGATTTGATTTGGCTTCCTTATTGAACAGAACGTTGCATGTGATGGCCTAGAGTGATTCCTTTTTTAAAAAAATGAAAGAAAGCAAAATTGATTATTTGAATGCATAAGAAATACTATGTATGTAGTATTTGTTCTGATCGAAATATTGATGAATACCATAAAAGAGGAGTGTTCTATTTATGTAGATGACAATAGCCCTGCTTAGGCAAGCATTTGAATGCTTAATATCTTACAACAGTTTAGTACATATAATCTGAGACTCCAAGGCTGTAATCTGGGGAATTTAGTTTTCATTACATACACCAGTGTTTCTAAATCTCAGCCACTTTAAGAGGTGTGGACATCAACTCCCAGAATTCTGTAATCAGCATGGAGAGAGAGAAAGTGAGAGACGGACAGAGGGAGGGAGGAAGAGAATATTCCATCTTTATTTGATATGGCTTATAGTGGGGTACATATTACTCCCTCTCCTACTTTATCCAGGACAACTAAAAAAAGAGTGACTGGCCCAAGATCATCCAGATGGCTTCTATTCTAAGAAAAAACTAAAAAGCATAGTCTCCTGGATGCTATTCCAGCACCATAACCACTATACCAAACTGGTCCTTAGACATATAGGAGAGTCAGTATGGTACATTGATTAAGGTGCTGGACTAGGAGTGGGGTAGCCCAGATTCTAGTGCTCCCTGAGAAGCAGAATCTATTGACTAATTCAACCTTAAACTGGGAAGGTAAGTAAACTGTAAAGATAGATTCCAATCTATAACCTTCAATAAAGAGGCCTTCATTCTTCGCTGAACTGATTCAGGTGTCTGTACATCAAAGGCACACTATGGATAAAAACTTCTGTGGACTCAACTGGAGGAAGTATGGCATGTTTGTAGGCATTAAAAGCTATCTCAATGAAATTTCTATTAGCAAATACTTCTAAGTAATTTCCCCATATAATTGAAAAATATTTTATCCATCCATTAAATTTTATCCATCCTTCTTCTGAGGATTAAGGAGCTGAACTAGGAGTGGGGTGTTTTCAATGCCATAAATAAGGCTGTTTTCTTCTATCTCTACAAGATTTTTGCTGGTAAGGTAAGAGGGTTCATTTTCAAATGGACATTTGAGATAAGTTCTCCCAAATCGGACTAGAAATTTCCATAAAAATATGTTGTTTAGCAGTTATACCAGAAGATATGCAACCAGTATAATATGGGGTTATATTTAGCTTTTGAATGTATGCTAATGTCACACTTCAAAAAACTAGATTGAGTCCAAGGAAAGTGATGGGTGTAGCTAGGCCAAATTTGATTTAATTTAAAATACATTTGATTGAAATTTACATTAAATTAATAAAATAGAGTTGATATGATTCCTCTACCAAGATCATGGCATCCGGCCCTCTCAATTCCTGGCAAATAGATGGGGAAGAAATGGAGGTAGTGACAGATTTTATCTTCCTGGGCTCCAAGATTACCACAGATGGGGACTGCAGCCAAGAAATTAAAAGATGCTTGCTCCTGGGGCGGAAAGCTATGGCAAATCTAGACAGCATACTAAAAAGCAGAGACATCACCCTGCCAACAAAAGTACATATAGTCAAGGCCATGGTTTTCCCAGTTGCAATGTATGGCTGTGAAAGTTGGACCATAAGAAAGGCTGAGCGCCAAAGAATTGAGGCCTTTGAACTATGGTGCTGGAGAAGACTCCTGCGAGTCTCCTGGACTGCAAGGCGATCAAACTGGTCAGTCCTAAAGGAGATCAACCCTGACTGCTCTTTAGGAGGCCAGATCCTGAAGTTGAAACTCAAGTATTTTGGCCACCTAATGAGAAGGAAGGACTCACTGGAGAAGAGCCTAATGCTGGGAAAGATTGAGGGCAATAGAAGAAGGGGACGACAGAGAATGAGGTGGCTGNATGGAGTCACTGAAGCAGTAGGCATGAGCTTAAATGGACTCCAGAAGATGGTAGAGGACAGGAAGGCCTGGAGGAACGTTGTCCATGGGGTCGCGATGGGTCGGACACAACTTTGCAACTAACAACAACAACAACATGATTCCTCTCCATGTATTTGGTAATATATCTATTCCAGGACATTACAATTTTAATTTCATGACAACATGAAGAGAACTCTGGAGAGGCATATCTAATGTTCTGGGTAGCCATGTGTGACGCTGAAGCATCAGGCTGTGTGTCTCTTTACTTTATGCTTATGCAATTTTTGATTTAGCCAGCCAAATGTAGGGCTGGTGGCTTCATAAACTACCGGGTTTTATTGTTAGCTCAGGACTAAAAAAACAAAAAGCAAAAAAAGGGAATCACAAACCATCTATCAGGCCACAATCCAACTAGAGGGCTGTGTTCAGTTTCATGAGTCACAAGTTCAGTGGGTTTCTTTTAGACCTATCTCATTTCATCTCTTATTCCATATTAATTGTGGCTACATCAGATTCCTTAGCCTAGAGAAAAATAACCTCAAAAATCAGTGAGGTCACCCAACTCAGACTGTCCAGCAGACAGGGATTGAAATTTGCTGTGGAATGTTAATTGGGAAGTTGGGGAATTTATATTTTTTTACTGAGCATATCTGTCCCTGTGTTTTTTGATTTGAAGGAATAAAGTAGTGGACATACTACATTTAGATGATCTCTCCTTTCTTGGCATACAGAGTATGCTATACGTAGTGCAGATAATAGTATTCTTCGGCTAGATCCTGAGAGGCAAAGGAATTAGATGTGGATAAGCAGATTTTTCCCAGTTGGCATTCTTCAGAGAAATTAAAATTTCAACACCTGGCTAATCTCAAGAGAAGCCCTGTTTTTAAACACATCTGGAAGTGTTTAATATGGGCCCTGTGGAAGTCCTACCAAATGCTTCATAAAATGCTAGCCAGGTACTAGGTGGGCAGTGGAAGCAGGTGTGCCCAAGCCAAAATGATCGTGAAAGACAGAGCCCAGTGACATAGCAACTTCATGCACATGGCAATTTATACTAGCCATCAGGAGCTGGTCAGATCCCAGTTCCTAATCATATCATCAAAAAGTCATCCTAGATAATATTCATGGTCAAAACCTTGTCGGGAGGAGAAGAAAAACATTAGTTTAAAACTGGAATAAGTAAAGACAACTTTAACCTGCTTCTATAATGAATTGGTGTTCTTATCATTATCATTTATTGAACTTGCATGCTACCTAATTCCCAACTCTCCAACTCTAAGCATCTCACAACAATCAAAGAAATTACAATAAAATTAATCAAAGTAAAAAAAGAATATGGTGAACATGATGAGATGAGGGGTATCACTCTCCTTCACCAAAGGCCTAGGTGGAGACCAGGTTTCCATGGCTCTTATAAACAACAGCAGAATGGGGGGGGGGCATCCAGATCTCATCAGTAATCTGCTACACAGAAGGTGTGCTTCCAGGTTCCCGAGAGATGACATTGTTTAATTGAAGGAAACCAGAGAGCACACCCTCTCTGCAGGATAAAATCTGCTGGGTAGTATTCTGGATCAGTTAAACCCCCCAGGTGGTCTTCAAGGGCACTTTCATGTAGAGAGCATTGCAGTAGTCAAGCCATGATCAGGGCATGAGAGACTGTGTGATCCCTTTGAAATAGCCAGGTCAAGAACAGACACCGCAAGGATTACAGATATGCTACTGTATTGTTGTAGGATCTATTAACAGAATCTTGAAAGCCTGCCTAAAACCTTCATTACTTTTTGGAAGGACCACAAGGTTAAGCCAGAGGTTGTTTGTCTCTTTCTCACCCTTTCTATTTTCTTGGGGCTGAGTAATCTTTTACCACTTCTACCTCCTTCTCAAGGCCAGAGCTAAATTCTTTTATAGTTGGAGTTAAAATTAAAGCTATAGTCTTATCAAGCGGACATGTTTAAAAATAGCTAATGGAATATGTTTGTGTGGTGGCTAGGGAGACAAGAGAATGAGCGCATAAGTTCTCCATTATAATATCCATTCTTGAAATGTAAGTTTTGAATCATGATGGGGTCATTAAATAGGTTGAAAAGAAAATTTGAAATATTAGAGAGAAGAAATAGAAGATTTGGAGCTGAAACACTGGAAGAAGCAGAAAACAAAGTAAGGACAAATAAAGATCAGAGAGAATAAATGGGGAGAAAAGTGTGTTTGATTATTGATATTACTGATCAGACATATGATCTAATACCCTTATTCAATTACTTTGTGTTGACTGCATATGTTGGAAATCTTGCACACCCACCAGGATTAGGGTTTTTTCCCCTAGAAAACAAGCACCAGAACAAACTGCTGATTTTAGTATCTAATGGAAGAGATGTGACAGAGAAACCAAGCAAATATAAGAAATGAAGCCACAGTATCAGTATCAAAACTCAGTACAGTTATCAGTAGTTTAATAACAAGGTACATATGGTTTCCCTTAAGCTGAATTAAAAATAGCAATATAAAAATATGTACATGAACTTAATCATGAATAGGATTGGAGTTGTTTTGTAATTATAGTTGGTATTTATTTAATATTGTTAGTCAATGAAAATTTTAACTTTATGTAATATATACATAATTGGCAGGGCAGTGATTAGAATACAGTACTGCAGACTAACTCACTGCTCACTGCCAGGAGTTCAATTCTGACCGGCTCAAGGTTGACTCAGCCTTCCATCCGTCCAAGGTTGGTAAAATGAGGACCCAGATTGTTGGGGGCAATACCCTGACTCTGTAAACTGTTTAGATAGGGCTGTAAAGCACCATGAAGCAGTATATAAGTCTAAGTGCCATTGCTATTGCTATTGCTATTTACAATATGGAAGAATTGTTACCCAACATACTGCATTCAGTGTGGACTCTAAGATTTGTATCAACAAAGGTAACATTGTTTATTTGTGTATTCCTGCATTAAGAGTATGCAAAATACACAACTAAGATAGGACATATGCATGTGGCTTTTTAAAATGAAAATCTAAGTATTTTCATTAAACATTTCATTATTCTTATGATTAAGATTGAGAGAGTTCATCAGGCAGATGGAAAGCTTTGATGTCTAAATTGAAGTTGTGATAACATCTGAGTTTAACTGGTATCTTATAAAAAGAAAATAGAAGCCCTGAAAGATGAGAAAAGGTTCTTGATCTTGAGGTCCTTCTTGGGTCAAGTCTAATCAGTGTTTATGTGTAAGAGACAGTCTGTGTTTTTTTGATCTGGGAAAGAAAACTGGCCAAAGCCGATATTGGCTACTCAGTAGTAATGTCTTTTAAAACAGGGGATCTGTGGGTAGAATTCATAACATTATTGAATTGTGAAGTTGGAAGGGGCCACAAAGGTTACCTAGGCAACCTTCTGTAATTTACAAGGCAGTTCATTTAGCTTCTCATTTTGAAAATTGTGGAGATAGGTAAAATTTATGATATTTAAAACAATGAATGCTCTTTTCATAAAGTATGCTTTAAATTTGGAGTTGAATTTGAATGTAAGAACTAAAATATGAAGGGTTCCCTGAACATAGCTAAGGTTTCATTAGTTTTGGAGGACTTTGCAAATATCAGTTAATCATAACAAATAAATGCAAAACCATTATTGGGAAAGTAGGAACAGTGAAGTTCAATGGATAGCAGACTAGATGTTGGCATATGGGTCAGCAGTATACAATCTTCCTGACTTGGGGAAGGGTACATTTATTTCTAAATGTCTATCAATTCCTATAGATAACTATATTGCAATAGTATGTAAATATATCCTCTTTTGAGGAGATAAATTCCCACTTTTTAACATTAACATTAATCAGAATAGAGCTGGAAGGGACCTTGGAAGTATTCTAGTCCAACCACTTGCTCAAACAGGAGACCCTATGTNCTATGTATTTCAGACAAATGGCAGTCCAGTCTCTTTAAAAAACCCAGTGATGAAGCATCTACAATTTCTGAAGGCAAGCTGTTCCACTGGTTAATTGTCCTTACTGTTAGGAAGTTTCTCCTTAATTTCAGGTTGCTTCTCTCCTTGATTAGTTTCCATCCATTGTTTCTTCTCTTGCCTTCTGGTGCTTTGGAAAATAGATTGACCCCTTCTTCTTTGTGGCAACCTCTCAAATACTGGAATACTGCTAGCATGTCATCTTTAGTCCTTCTTTTCTCTAAACTAGCCATACCCAATTCCTGCAACCATTCTTCATGTTTTAGTCTCCTGGCTTTTTATCCTCTTAATTGGTCTTCTCTGCGCTTTTTCCAAAGTCTCAACATCTTTTTTGTAATGGGGTGACCAAAACTGGATGCAGTTTTGGCAATGCTATTCTATATACAGTTATTAATAGAAATCAATCTGAGCTGATTAATGTCTTTATATTGTAAAGGTGGCTTTTCCAGGGGTGCTACTGTTGAACACCAAAACTTTATGTAGACCAGCGGTTCTCAACCTATGGGTTGCGACCCCATTTGGGGTCGATCGACCATTTCACGGGGGTCGCCAAGCAAGGCTGTCTGCCATTTTTTTTGTCCGCCATTTTTTTCCCCTTTTCCAGTGGGTGCCTTACCTCCCTTGGGCTGGTGGTCAGCCTGCTCCGACTCTGCTGCTTGCCAGCTACGCCTTGGCCGGCGCAGGGGGCGGAACCATGCATGCGCGGTGCTCCCGGGCAGGGAAAGTCCTCAACTTATGACCGGTTGGGTAGTCCTCGACTTACGACCGGTTTAGTCCTTGACTTACGACCGGTTTGGTCCTCGACTTATGGCCGGTTTAGTCCTCGACTTACGGCCAGTTGGGGGTCGTGGCATTAAAAAGGTTGAGAACCACTGATGTAGACCTTTCCTCCCATCTGATCTGCCAAGTCAGTCCTTTGCTTGTGTTGTTAAGTGCTAGAAACTAAGTGAAATCCTTAGTTTTGCTACCAGTATGTGGTCTTTAAAGCAACTTCCAGCCTTCTGGTTTTTTCTTTAGGGCTATTGACATTCCTACTCCTGTACTACCTCAGGTAAAATTGTGATGCAAAATCCCTGCCTAAACAAGACCTTTCAATAAGACAGAATTGGCTTCATTATCTGATCTGCAATCTCCAAAGGAGCGGGAGGGTTAAGCCTCTATTGTGTGCTTGAGGGGAGGCTTTCCTTTGCTTATATGTGAAGGCTGCTAATCCCACTCTAAATGGATTCTGTGATTAAGATGTAAGGGATGGTAAATAGCTGTTAGGTGTCTGAAAACAATGCCAGCAATTTGGAGGAATTATAACCCTTGAAAAAGGCTACTCTACCTAGAAGAGACTGCTTTGGAGGATCCTTGTTCATGCCATAGGGGAAATCAGAATCACCAATTCCACTAATTGGATCCAAGAAATGGATTTAATAAAAATTAAAGAAAGGTACGGTCACATCTAAAATAACAAATAATGTTTGCATTTGCCAACTTTGTTTTGGGAAAGAAGAATCAATATTTGCATGAATACTTATTATTCTGATTTTTCTCCTGAATCACAGGAAGCTGCCTTAAATAAAGTCTGAATATTTGTCTCATCTCTGATAATGCAAGTTTTCTAATACTTGTAGTAGCACATTCACCGATGAACACAAATTGTGCAAAAATATGGACTGAAGGCACTTTGGATGTTGGAGATACTATCCACCATTTGAAATTAATCTTTAGGATTGAACAAACAGTTGTCACTGGCCATTTCTCATGCTGACTAACTTAGAACAAATCAACTGGAATTTGTAATAAATAACAACAAGATCAGAAAAACATGGCAGAAAATCAAGTATTTACTCAAAGGAAGATTTAAACAAAAGCTAAGCAGGGCTGACCTGGTTAAGTACTTAATTGGGAAAGCTACTGGAAATCATAAAGCTATAGATTAGATTGTGATATCCAGGAAACATACTGAAAGAAGGGAATGGTAAACCAATCCTATATGGTTGACAACGAAACTACATGGATGTGTTCATGCAGTGGCTAGAAACTAAATTAAACTCAAGGAAGTATTTTTTACTTTTAACTTTATTTGTCAACCAAATTTCAAAATGCTTTAAGAAATTCAGTTGCCTGAACATATACAAAGTATGTTTTAAGAGATTATGACACACTGTTAGGAAAAAAAATCCTGATCTAATCTTGTTACTAATTATTTTATGTTCTCTTTCTGAACATTTGAAAGGGTAGCTTATAATAAATCTATAGATCTGCAGCTCACTCTGTTTCTTCAATTGTGTTCCATGGAATACTAGTATTTGCAATTTTAAAAAAATGAAATTGTTCTACAAATTGTTCCCAAGATCTAGAAGCTGAGTAATGAATCCATTGGATTAGCCAAAAAAGTATTCAAAGATACTATTCATGAATTGAGAGGCGATGTTGGAAAACTTCTTAAACACCGTGCTGAAATAATAAGCAAAAATTGCTAGGTGACTTCTAGTTGAAAGTCCACAGTAGATTTTCAGGGAAGAAACTTTGAAGACCTATTACCATTTCCTTAAATGTAGCATTGTGGTAGAGTCTTTTCAGTAAAACAAAGAAAAAAAATGTCAAAATAATTTGACTTATTCCAATTATGATTATTTTTAACAAATATCACTTCAGACTATTGAAATATGCTGTCATAAATCCTATTAAGATTCATAATCTATGAAAGGAACATACTGTAAATTAAAATGTAAGACAGAAAAGACAGAATTATTAAAAAGTGATTTATATCAATATTATTTTCCCTCCCTCCCCCTTTTAAAATAGAATCATGGTATATTTTAAAAAGTTTGTTGTTTCATGGTCTTGAACATTTCTGTTTTACAGCAACTGGGCAATATCCAGGGTCTCCTGCTGTGTAGCTCATTGTTCATTTTACAAGAGGTGGGTCTAAACCTGGCTTGTATTTTCAAGCCCTGTCTCTCAAGCTGTACTAAAGGTCTCTTTACTTAAATTACCCCCCTCTGGTTGCTATTCAAGCCAAATTATACATTGAAACGCATGAAGGAGCTCCAAAACCAAAAAATCAACACATTTTGCCATTAAAATATAAGTCAAATTAGAGTAGACTGTTTTTGGAGTTAAGCTATTTGTATCTGTTCTTCTGTTCTCAGCTGTAGAATTAGCAGCAGCAATAACAACGGACAATGAATATTATATTTAACTGTATAATGTTCATTATGTAAACTTGAACAATAATGGTGTACTAATATAACCCAACCAGATCATCAACTTCCTTTCGTCAGAAAATTTCCCCTGCAAGACATCTGGAAATATTCAGGAGTTAATTGGGTAACATCAGTGTCTTCACATCTGTTGAGTTTTCATCTTATTGACTAGCAACCTACTTCCTCCTAGCTAATCCATTTTCTGACCAAAAACACAGAATATGATTTTGCAAAACACACTATTTGCAAAGTAAGTAGGGTTTTCTTACCAAGGCTTATTTGTTAGATTAATGTCCTTATTATACAAGTAGTCACAATGGAAATAAACTAGAGGTTTCAGTAGAAATTGGATGGGAGACAATTTTGTTTGGTCTGAATTTGGAAATGAATCAAGCTATTTGAACTATTGCTATGTATAAATAAAAGGGGAAACAAATCTGCAGACACGATCACATATGGGGCTTTGGACACTTTCGCTTTGCTTCCAGCAGCAGGCACCAGTAGGTGGCACTTAATTGATTGCAATTGGCCTAGATGTCCCTATGCCCACCCTGTTTGAATCTCATTCTGTGCTTCTTCTTCTCAGATCATACATGCTTTCTGGAGATCTGCAACATGAAGACAATTAGGCCAGCAATTCAACACCATGAAATGTGAAGGCTGTACTCATCAAATCTCAGTGTCATAGCTTGTAAAGTCCATAGTTGGTCAATTAAGAGTTTTTTGTTTATTGCTGATTGCCTGTTCATTATGTGCCAGGATGCAGCAGTACACAATTTCCCACCATATCACATTAAAATTTCTTTAAAAGGTCATGATAGTTGCTTCTCTTTATTTGTTAAAAGCGTTTTATCATGAATACCTAAACATGACTTTTAGGTGGAGATCAAATAATACATGGTAGCAAACACTAAACTTAGACCAGGAGGAAACTTTCACCCTCTCAAGGTTTAGGCAATCAAAGTTTGTCCAAGGTTTAGGTAATATTATTTCAATTAACATGAAGTATATTCAGTTTACATTCTGAGTGAATCACTTGTCACTTTTTAGAGGTCGGAATGTATTACAATAATAAAAGATTGAGGGACAGAGTGGTCTGCCTTTTCCTTTAAGGGCTCTTTCTGCAAGTTATTATCAGATTCCCACCCCCTTTTAATTAGTGCTTCATGGCTGACATGCCATTCAGTCAAAAGAATATTGCATTTAAATTAGGAACATATTTTTGATGGAAGTTCAGATTCAGATGATCTTTTGCAACGTTCAGCATGTCACTAGAATTCTGCTATAACTTAAAGAGTTTGGGGTTAAATATGGATCCTATCAGAAATGAGATGAATTTTCTGAGTTCTTCCTTCTGAGATATGTTTATGGATCATCTCAGCATTCCATGTGGATTGATTAAATAAATAACTTGGGTGTAGAATGGTTGGACTACAACTGAAGAGATCCCAGGCTGAAATCTCCCAACTTTCAGCCATGACTTCTGATCAATCATTAAGTCTCTTTACCCTGCAGAACTGAAGTAAGAATAAACAAAGGAAGATAATTATGTGCAATCACTCTTTATGCATAACAACCAAGCTGAGAAATCAACGTTAAATAATATTATGTAGTGCTTATAATACAATATGCATTATATTATATATAATGTGTATTATATTTTATTTAGAAAAGTTGTTCTTTCAGTATCCGATGTAGTATCTTATGTACTTGCAAGCAAGAAAACAGAAATAAACATTTGCTTCTAGGTTCTAGGACATATTTTTGTGTAGAGAATTCAACTTCCAAGGCGAAGTGACGGTCTCCTCCTCTCTCTAAACTGCATTCTGTTTCCATTGAGAGCTGGTCAGCCAGCATGCACGTTTTCTGGGCCAAGAAGCAGGTAATTTATGTGTAAATCTAAGATTCCTCCTGAAAATAATTGCACTGTATCCATGAACACTCATCGGATAGCTCTTTATTGGCATCACAGTATCATTTAGAGAAGGAATGGATTACTTATCATTCTTTGTATATTGAAAGTGTTGTCTGAACAGGACTCCTGTTATAAGGTATACAAAGAAAGAGATAGGCATGCTAGTTTTAATGGTTTCCACTCATATTCACCATTAACAGACTTAGTTGCAAACTAAAATCCCAGATAGAATTAGGTTAAATGTTTTAAATCCTTCTAAATCATTCATCCATTTAAATAGAATAGAATAGAATAAAATAGAATAACTTTATTGCCACTTTAAATGTACATTAATCAGCATACATTAAAATAAGATTTCATTGCATACAGCTCTCAAAGTGTAACCACCTCCAATATACACTGCATAAACATGACAAATAAATAAAAATAAAATAAAAATAATTATGCATATACCCCCACACACACACATATGACCCAGAGAAACAACACAGTCTAGTTCAGATGTATACATATACATGGTGAGAAGTCTGTCTTATTAACTTTTGTATTTATGCAAGGAAACATTCAACAATCTTTCTTGGGTACTCTTGAGGATTATCTCTTTTCCAATGCTTTGGCTTAGCCATTTGTGCAACTGTTTCTATTGCCTAGTTTTTTCACTGTAGATCTTTATGACTGGTCAAAGAGAAAAATTCTTGGCTGGTTTAGGGTTCCATCTTATTCCACTATAACCATCGTCATCATTATTATCTATATAAGCAAGTGTGGCACTCTTTTCAGAAGGCCAAAGAGAGTATGAGGGTTAGGCTGGGGAGTTCTAGGAATTGAAATCACAAAAATTAAAGTTGCTGAGGTGGAGAAACACTAACTCAGGAGATTATGTCTCCCATAGTCCTATTGATAAGCTATGGAGTGGCAGTGCAACACATGAAAAGGTTGCTTTTTAGAACAGGTAGATATTTCAAGCAGTATGTATGTATGTATGTATGTATGTATGTATGTATGTATGTATGTATTTTGTCTCGTTGGAGGATGAAAGAAAGAATGAATAGCAAGGTGAAGGGGAAACATGCATTTCATTATTTTTCAGCCCAATTTAGTCAAGAGCTGTTACAAAAGTACCCTGGGGGTTGTAAGCATCATGGACACATTATTAAAGCAGATTGGGCTAAAGCAGATTGGGCTAAAAAATATCACAACGAAATAAAATGGCCTGTTGTCTTTTCTCAGGCACTAGTGTTTCTTTTGCAGAAGGAACAGGTTCGGCATTATGGATACTTGTGACAGCTTGTGCTTTTACAATTAGTACCGGCATGGGAGGGCTCTGACAAGGAAAATCGCCAGATCCAGAGCCACTTTTATCAAGATATTATTCTGCGCCTACTTTTATCAAGATATTATTCTGCGCCTGCTTGTCCGCCCTTTTACTCTTCCAATGAAGGAGAATATTTATAGCTCAGGATCGAAATGTGGGGGTCCTCGGTGCTCTCTTGAGCTTGTTTTCTTGCAGGCGTTTCATTACCCTTAGTGACTAGCACTGATGATGTTACCTAGTTTGGGTAATGAAACGTCTGCAACCTCAGAGAGCACAATCCAAACGGGGCATTAATTGCAGTGACTTGCTTGCTTTGTGCCGGAGACCCAAATGGCGCTCTCCAGCTACAACTTTCTCAATCCAAGCAATTTCAACTGGATCTCTCTCTCTCTCTCTCTCTCTCTCTCCCCACCCCCTCTCCCTTTATGTCCTTTCTGGGACTAATTTCATTTGTTAATTAGTTGCTAAGAGCGTCGGCCCGGGTAGATAAGCACACCATTAGCACTCGGCCTCGGCCAGTCTCCAGCAGAGCTGCGGCGACCTCACGCCGAGCCCGGGAGATGCAGGGGGAGCGCAGAGGTTTAACCCCCCACGGATCTCGGCGGGGACCTTTCATTCCTCCCGCGGTAGCCACAACACAGAGCTCCCGGCTGAGGGCTTTAATGAGGGGTAGGGCAAACTCAGGGGAGAAGAGGAGTTGTGTGGATTTTTCTTTTTTTTCTTTTCTTTTTTTTTAAAAAATCCGCATTGTGTCCAGGTCTGTGGACCGGAGAGGGAGAAGCAGCTCTCCTAATTTCTTTGTCTCTCTCTTTTTTACCTTTAAAAGTCCCCCAGAAACTTCCTCCCCCCCCCGTTTCTAGATCCGCCCCCAACTCGATGGTGAAATTGCTCTGCCCAGCCGAAAGATGCCTTTGAGGTGTGTGGATGTGTGGTACTACAAGGCTCATCATCCCCAGCCAGCAGGCCAGAAAAGATGAGCGTTGAAGACTCGCACAGCCACACAACCCCGGGCGGAGGCAAGCCAGCACAGAGAGAGATTCCTTGAAGCCTTCATCGATCCGTTAAATTTACCACGCCATCCAAGGAATTGCGACATATTCCTATATTACACATCTTTCCCCCCCCCCCCCCGCTTCCATGAGAGTTAAAACCCTTTGGCCTCGGGCGACGTCAGATTATAGGTGGAAAACTCAGCTGTAAATTTCTCACATAACCTTCCCAGGAGATAAAGGCGCTCAAATAAAGCTTTATTTCTCTCCGCCCCACAAACTTCGCAATCCACCTTGAGCAATATTTGTACGTACGTGCTTCAAGCACCTTTGGCCGGGTAATCAGCGAACCGCTGCGATTAATCAACCCCCTTTAATGGGCTTGCGTGTGCATTTAAAAGCTGATTTTTATCCGGTCCTGCCCCGTTCGGTTATGCTCTGGTGGAGAAATAGAGAAGCCCATTGATTTAAATATCATGTCAGAAGGAAAGCTTACTTTCCACCCCCACACCTCTTGATTTTCTGCAGTTATTTGAAGGGGAGGGAGGGCGAAGAGGAGGGAAATGCCCTTCATTACGTGGCTTTAAAATATCAATTCGTTCTTATATTTATACCTTGAGTGGAGTCAAAAATCTTAAACGTTAAGATTTCAGGAAAGAAATTTAGGGCCCCTTTAAGCCAAACAGAACGGAATGTCCTGAAAAGCATATCTGAAGAGAGGTGGCCAAATCGTGCCCCAGAGTTCAGCAAAAATGGTAGGATTCCCACAACTAACCCTATTTATTATTGCAGTTCATGTGGTGATCTTACTAATCCGAATACTATGGCCTCCGCCCTTTTACCAAATGATCCCAGACCGAAGTTAGTTACCTCTATTATGCCTTAATACACGAATGGCCGGCAATGGCACTTATTTCTTTGCATTTCACATGAAGCGTTGACCTACGTTAGGACTGAATCCATTTATTATTTTATTATGCAAATTTAATACAACCCCCCCACCCCCTTGCAATCAACTCCGGGAGGCAAACAAAAATAAAACCACATACAGAAGGACAACAGCTTTTTCTTCCCGAGTTTTCATATATTATTCAAACCACTGATTAACAAAATGGTCTAGGATTCTATCTCTCCCCCCCCCCCTCCCGCTCCGTTATAACTAACCGAGTTTCATAAATTATGCAAATGCAGTTGCTTGGCCTATGAACGATCTGGCTAAGCCTGTGATGTGAATACAGCCATTGAGGAGCCTCCCCTACCCGTGTTTACCGCTTGAGGTTGCTCTCATTTTACTAAAATCCCTAGTCTCAGGGATTACACTCGCAGCTGATTTTTCCGGCCAAATCGATCCGTTTGTCAGCCGGTAGAATGACCGATGCAAGTGACTGATTGGCTCCCCTTCGCTGTTCATTTCGGAGGGCATTTGGAGGGGGGGAAAATCACTTTCGCCACTATTGCAAAAAAAAAAAAAAAATCACTTTTCGTGGGAGGACAGTTCGATCATTTAGCCTTAAGGAGAAAAATAGGCTCAACTATGCGACATATTTCACACGTACGACTAGAGCACACGTGCTTGAGGTTCATGATGGGCACTACGAGTTAAATAAATATACTGCCGATATGCTTTTTAAAAAAAAAAAAAAAAACCCGGGAGTTTTATAAATAAAAGAAATCAAACATGCCTCTCCTAATTTCTACTGTATGTGGTTGGTACAGATTTTTGAAAGGTGGGCTTATTAAAAATTGAGTAATTAAACGCGGGCGCCAAAAGGTTTCCGCTTCTGGCTAACGGAACACCTCTAAGTAACGCTGCGAAGACTGTCAAAACGGGACTGTCTGGTCGTGTGAAATAGGATGCAGGTCTATAAATACTTACCAAAACAAATTCATAAATAGATATAAACACTCGGATGAATATGGCTTTTGGAAGATCCTGAAACGATCGTCAAGAGGCAGGGAAGTGCCCCCTAAATTTCACTTGCCCTCCCGCTTTCTCGCAAAATGCAACCGTCTTTCCCACACCTCTCCCCGGGATCAATACAGAAACGACTGCGCGGCTGTGAAAGGCGTGGAGGGCAAACGTCAAGTCCTCTTCGGACCTCAAGAGAAAGATGCCCTTGAAAGGCTCCTTATCTTTTTTTTTTTTTGCCCAACCAAAGGCTTCGTTTCCACGGTCTGCCTTCCCCGGTGCGCGACGCCACTTCGATCCCACGCCAAGCGGGCTACTTTTCCTACCGTCCCGCTCCTTTCACTGCTGTCTTTGGGAGGCGACACCGTTATCAAGCTCCTGCCGCCTCTCGAGCCCGGAGCACCGCGATGGTTTCTGGGAGTTGTAGTTCTCAGTCCCGTTGCGTTCCGGCCGCCGCCTGTGAGCAGAAGACTTCCTTTCCCAGCGATCCTCTCGGCTGTTTTCCCTGTTCCACTGGCGAGGCCGAGCCGTCAATCAGTTGGCGTCACAATGAATGTAGCACACTTGGATTATTTTTTTTTTTTCTTGGTATGTAAAACTCTCCTTTTTTCCTCCTCGTTGCGGTGTATCTAATAATAAGACTTTTAGGGCGGGTTTATAAAGGCAAGGCTGGAGGCAAGTGTCATGTGGGCTTCAGCTCGCCTCAGCGAGGAGTGGCGAGGCAGCAGGGCTGAGTGAAGACGGGGGTTTGGTCGGGGTTCCCCCCCACCCCAACCCCATCTGTACGCCCGCCCGTCCGTCTTTTGGTCATCTGGAATGGTGCAAGTGAGATCGCGGCGAAGCTGATCGCGAAGACCCCGGGAGTCCGGCAGGGAGGTTCGCGGTGGAGCTTGCAAGGGCAATGAAGCGGCAAAAGCTGGCCGTGGCAGCCGGCTTCTGTCTGTCCTTCTTGCTGGGCACTTTGCTCAACGTCTTATTCATCCCGGCCTTTGATCCCCTCCAGCAGCAACAGCAGCGGCAGCAAAATGCGGGCATCGCGCACTCGCTGGCCGGCTCGCCTCGGGACAGGTCGTGGGAGGCGGAAAGGAGAAGCGGCGGCCGTCACCGGCGCTGGGATTTAGCCCGGCAGATCCGAGAGCGCTACGAAGAGGTGCTGCGCTACCAACACAGGCAGCAGCCCAGGGAAGCGGGAGTGGCGGGAGCCGCTGCGAAGTCTCGGCCGGCGGCGCGACCTCTGGAGAGGCGGCTCATGGACCTCGCGCCGCCGCCGAGGCTCCCCTCCTCGCCCACCGACCGCAGCCCGCGGGGGGCGCAGCCCAGTTGGGCCGGTCTCGTCGCCTCCGGGGCGCCCTGGGTCCCCGAATCCAAACTAGAACTCTCCCTCGGGCCGCTCCGGCTGGGATGCCGGGACGTTAGCAACGTGACCGAGGTGCATTACCTGGGCTCCGGCTACACCAAAGCGGTCTACAAAGCGGTGCTCAACAAGAGCCTGGCCGTGGCCTTGAAATCCGTCGATTTTGGGGGACACGACATCGACAATTGCGTCAAGCTCTATGGGTCTCTGGAAGACTGCTACAGGCTGGCCTCTTATAAGATTATCAAGGAGATGGTCCTTTTGCAGCGGTTGCGGCACCCCAACATCCTCCAGGTAAGTGGCCTGAGCGACTTAAGGGACTTGGCGTGGGTCGCGCGGCCCAGGCGGTGAAAGATGGGCGCTTAGGATTCAGAATGGATTGCCTTTTTCTTAAGCGGAATCCTATTATATGTATACACACACAATACGTTGCAGAACATTTGGAAGAAGAATTGGATTGGTGGGGGAGGAAGGCGAGGGCTGTTTTGTTATCAGGAGACGGAATGATTATTTGTGGTGATCGCAACTTACAGTCTGTTCGCTTCCCTCTGATGGGCTCTTGGAAGTGGCGACAGGGGGTTCATCTCCCTGGGGTATCAAAACTACCAGGACGTGTTAAGAGTTTACGCCTGGCCACGTGCGATTTCTTGCTAGTGAGGGGGATGAGTTGTTGCAATCTATTTGGAAGTTTTGCAAGTTTGCTGTAAAGTGAGCCGAACTGGCTTGGAAGGGTAAGGTAGGATCTAGGATCGTGTTTCAAGCAGTTGAAATCAAGGCTAAATCCGGAACAAGATTTAGAACTTAAGGCTGTTTTGGCTACCGATGCTCCTGTCAGAGGTCAGATGCCAGAGAAAGAGTTTGCAGAAGAATGAATACTGTAGAGCCAGCTTCATCATCTTAGGAACACAATTCCAAGCACTTAGAACTTTAAAGCATGTATAGGTTCCCATGCAATTTATTTTCATTTAATTTCCTAATTGTAATGCGTGATGACATCTCTATAAATGAAGCTGGAAATCTTATGCAGATCCCTGGCAAGTAAATCCTGCTGAATTTTCTCCTGAGCAAGTGAGAAAATTGCATGAACCTGACCTTATAGTCACCAAGAGTTGAACTCTGCTTGAAGGAGTCTTTATTTTTAGACAATGCATAGTAGGATGGTGTTATGACAGTCAGGGTGTTTGGGGACAAGGTGTGAAATGTTTCCTCTAAACTGGAAGTATTGACCCAGTGGTGAGAAAATTGGTAAAACACATAATTGTAATTGGAAAAAAATGTATCATGCTGTCACTTACAAACTCTTCGAATTGTGTGTGTGTGTTAGGTTAGTTGTACATGAATTAGGTGTGGAATTTGGACCAAGCTATTGTAAATCTGGCAGGCTTGAGTTCAGGCAGGGAAGTGCTGTAATGTAAATGTGTAAATTTTACAGCAAAATAAAATGTCGAATACTCATCCAGCTGTTTCCTCCTGTCTGCATACTGAAACGGTGGAAGTAGGCAAAGCAAGGAGCTAATTTACTTTTAGCAACTCTTGGAATTTAATATTTTCCCCAAATCATTATGAATCTTAAAAGTGAGATGAAAATGTGGTGCTTCACAACTTTGTTTCATTTTTTCTGTAAAGATTTAATAAGGCAAAGGAACACCTGCAATTCTGGGTTCTGGACTAGAACTTGACCCTCTTTCATTAGAAATCAGAATTGGTAAAAAATAAAAAGCTTGAGTAAAGTCATTTCTCTATTTTTTTTCAAAGACAAACCAAGGACCATTTAACTCTGGTTTTCTCATTGAATGTGCATCATACTAATTTGAAGAGGAATTCATTGGGCAATTTCATAACTGCTTGAGGACCAATGTATGAAATTAATTGAATTTTGAGTGATTTCAGTTTCAGCAGACTTGGAAATCATTCTACCCAGAAAAGATAGATGAAAAGGCAAGGCAGTTGTCAGAATGGGAAGAAGAGATGGCTAGGCAGCATTAACTGTCCTCATTCTACATAAACAGCTAGCAGAGCAAAAGGGGGCCAATGTTTCTGTTAGCAGAAACTAGGTGCTTATCTGTTGTTGGGGGCAAATCACTTTTGTCAAAAGTACAGACAAGTCCATCAATCAGACATGACAGCCAAAACTTCTTTTTCTCTTTTCATCCTCCTTCAAACTGAGCTTTATATGTTTTTAAAACAGGGAAGTCTTTCAGATTCAAATTGACTTGCAAAGTCTCTCACCTGTGGCACTGTCCAGAATGTCATACACTGGAGGAAAAAAGCCCACCCCTTTTCATTTCCTCTTCCCACTTTCTTCTTTGCCACTGTTGTTAGACCTATGCCTGGGAGTAATCAACTTGAATTTAATATGCATAGGGTTTTTGTTCCAAATCCTCATTTTAAATCCAATGCTCCATTCAGTTCTATCTAGCTCATCTGAATCATTTTCTTACCGAATCCAAATTTTCAGAAAAAGCATATCCAATAGGAAATTAGTCAGTTCTGTCCACATGGACTTAAGCTCTCCTAGATTCAATAGGTCTTTCTCCCAACTAAAAGTGCCAAGCCTAGAGGAGAATTTGATGCCTCTTTTTCCTCTCATTCTCTCCTCTGTACTCCATCCTATTTCATCCCAAGTGCTAACTATTTCTTTAGGGCTCCTCTGAGAACTGATTTTATGTGCTTCTTCTTCTTGGAGAAAATAATTGGATGGCGCCCTTCAGTAATCACTGCATATAGGTACTTCCTGGAGAACTGCTATTTGGAGAAGAAGGTGTGGGTTTTCTGTAAAAAAAAACAACCTCCTCTCTTTTGTTTTGTCTTTGGTCCATGAAATTAAGAAAAGGTGGATGAGAAGTTCTTTTAAGTATTTGTTGTAGCTTGTCTTTCCAATCTTGTTTTTCCCCCTTTCTTTTTTGATTGATTTGACAGCCATCTAGTTGCTTTCTTTCAACACGTATCTCTCTCACCACTGCAATTATAACTTTGTTGATGATGTGCCCTTCACACACAAATATACCCCATCAATTATGGAATAATTCATTTAAATAATATGAACCATATTTGCCTATGAACATTTATTTGATTGTGCTCTGAGAAAGCCAAAGCAAAGCAAGACTTTCTTGACTGGCATATCCTATGCCCAGGAGGAAAGACAGATGGAAAATCAAAAAAAGAAATGTTACTGCTCCCATTTGACTTAATTCTGCAAATCTTGGAGGAAATAGTAATGTGGTTCTGTAAAATGCAAGTTAGGACTAAACGTTTGCTAAAAAAATTGAAGAAAACTGAAGTTGAGAGATTTAACTAATTATGCTTCCTGTCCCACATTTTCTTTCCTGAGATCTTTGAAATAGATTTTTGAAAGGATGTGTGGAGTAAGGCAACACTGTGGCTTTCAGTTTCATGAATCTGTAGTCAATCTACTTCATTGTCTGAAGTGGAGTTAAGGTTTTCTTTGAAGTTGTCATGCCATTTTTATTCCAAATAGTTAGCTCTGGTTTCATCTTGCTTCATGATAGGAAGCTGTAGCCTTTCCAAAATTCTAGATTCATGTGTATTATTTAAATTTGTATTACCGTTTCTAATTTTGAAATCAGTTTGAAATGAATTGAAAGTTCCAGGCAAAAGAGTCTCACTGACTCTGCTAGAATACTGAATCTGTTCTTTCCTCAGGAAAAAAGGTATTTTATGATATGAATATTCTATTACTATTTCAGCTTTAAACTGGATATTATATTGCCCAGTGATTTTCATAGAATGTAAGAAAGGATCCACCTGAATAACTCTCCAACTTTGGCAACTTTAAGACTTGGGGACTTCAACTCCCAGAATTCTCCAGTTAGCCATGCTGGCTGGGGAATTCTGGAAGTTAAAGTCCACACGTCTTAAAATTGCCGAGATTGGACACCCCTGCTCTAGATCAACATCACCAACATTTTTAACAACGGACAACCAGATGATTCTCAGAAATCCCTAAAAGGACACAAAGACAGCAACAGATAACCAACTGTGCTCTTCACTACTCCTCTCCAGCAAGAGAAGGCTTTTCTGACCAAGAGGTTCTGTTAAGGATAGCAATAGGAATAGCACTTAGACTTATACATGCTGCATAGTGCTTTATAGCACTCTCTGAGCAGTTTACAAATGTCAGCCTATTGCCCCCAACAATCTGGGTCCTCATTTTACCAACCTTGGAAAGATGGAAGGCTGAATCAACCCTGAGCTGGTCAGAATGGAGTGAGCAGTGAGTACTGCATTCTAACCATTGGACCACCACAATTATGGTACTTTACCTGTGCATAAATAATTTCACAAGATTCTCCACTAGATATCCCAGCCATCCTAGGTAAGTTAAAGAGCCAAATAAATCAATAGCGATCAGAGAATTAAAAGATTGCCTTGTGTCTAATCTTTTGCCAAAGGCTGTAAAATTGATTTTTCACTATTCTAATATTTGTTTGTAGGGTTTTTTTTGCTTAGGTATTTGTTTTTAAATGGTTATTTAACTTCTATAAATCTGCCCTAAGAAAGTTTTTTTTAAAGATTAGGAAAAAATACTTTCTATAAATATGACTTGGCACACCAGAGAGATTTATCCTAGTTTACTAAACGTTTTCTCTTTACTTCCAAATATCTAAGACCGTAGCTGTGGTCATGTGTTCTGTAACAAATTGCATACAGTACAGTATGTGAAATCCAATGTCATGATGAGAAATTTGGCTTTCTTCTAATCTAAATTCTTAACTTTGTTTCCTTCCTTTCCATCTTGAAGGTAGTAATGGCAAAATGAACTTCTACTTCCAGGCACTAGCAATATGTGCCACTTCACTGATCTCTTTATATAAATTTCTGGGAATGCCTGAAACTCCATCCTTTGACACCCCCACCTCAGACTCTTCTGGTTTCTGATTTAATTTTGACAGGGGGGGGGGGACAAGCTTTCTAAATAAACCCAGCCTGTTTAGGGGAATTTCCTTAAGCAAAGCTCTTAGTGTCTAGAGAAAGTGTAGAGAGCTTTCAAGAACAGAAGCTTATTTTCCAGTTGCTGCTTCCTTGAGTGCTGGAATACACTGGAGACCACCCATTCTCCCGCTCTTCTCTCCAGTTCAGCAGCACATCCATCTACTGTGAGTGACGGGTTGCCAAGGGCTTCCAAAGCATTAGTGAATTAGTCTATTTATTCACGAATAGTGCTTTATTTTTGGAGTGGTGTTTAACCCTCAGCCAGAAATCAGACTTGAGGAATATGTGCAGGACAGTTTAGCGCACAATTGGTAACTCCCTTTTTGAGTAGGATTAGTTCTGGATGAACTCTAAAAATTCAAACCGCATCTCTTCCTGTCCAGTAAAAAGTATATGTACTTAATAAGTGACAATCTGATATTTTCTCCCCATCTTTGATTCATTAGAAGGCTCTTCCCATTTCTTGCTGTACTGATTCATGCTTTTGGAATTTCCAGGCTTGATTACTGCAACAGAGTTTATCAGGACAGCTGCTGAAAGCAACTTGGAAGCTTCAGCCAGGGCCCTGGGCACTTGAACAATGAGGGAGGCCCACCCAAAACATGGCTTGTTATAATAAGTTCAGATGGATCAGTACTTCTGATTCAAGACCACAGAGCCAGTTGATTAATTTTAAAAGCCAAGAGCCATGTCAACATTTTAGATTTTCTTACACATTCATATTTACTTGATTTTTTGTTTCAGTAGATGCAGTGCAATGGATAGGAAATAATCCTGGATATAAGATGCAGTGGGAAGGAATTGTGAAGAGGTCTGAAATGGTTACTGGGTTACCTAGCTGTTCAGGAGTTTTTAAATGCCCTGGTTGTACAGAATGTTAGAAAGCCTGTTTTATGCTCATCCTTTCTGCTTCATGAAAGTTGCTTTGTGGACCTTGCTTAAGGGTGGTGATTGGAGCCCTGAACATCTCAAGTACTCATGTTTCTCCTACAATAAATTGAGATGCATCCACCAGTTTGGTGTGCATCTTTATTTGCTGCAAGTCAGAGCAACAAAAATCCCTGCCTAGGAAAGGTAACAGCCATTATTGCAAGAAATATGGAAAGCTCCATGAAGGCTGAAAATGCAGTTGGTCCATTCTCTTTGTCTGTGAGGAAAGTCACATTGGCATGCTGCTGATCATTTCCAGAATGGAACTGGTAAGATAAGATAAGATAAGATAACTTTTATTATCATTTTTTTTACTGTGGGCACAACGGCACACATCAAAAATGAAATTTAGTTGCCCCTCTCATAGTGAACATATACATGACACACACCTAACATACTATATACAACATATGTATAGACTGGTGCTTAATATGTATATATGTATATATATGTATAAGCTGGTGCTTAATCAACAAAACAAAACAAAATATAATACAAGAAAACAAAACCTTGTCCAGCTTCTTTTAATCCCAAGGATGTAAACCTTTTTTACCCATTGTCTGCATTTAATAGACTCTCTAGAGTCGGACATAACCGGACAGGGAAACTATATCTTTTAAATAATTTTTGGGGGACAACAAAATAATAAGTTTCTGAATTACACTAACAGTAATATCATGGATTTATGTTGGATTGTTGCAAGGATTTCTGAGATCATATATATCAGCACTTGAAATTCTTGACAATGTTGGGGAATGTTATTTTTAATTAGTATGGTCAATCTGTCCTTGGGTATAAAATTGGATCTGGTAAATGGCTTGGGACAGAGTATGAGGTTTAATTTTGGATTGAAGTGAGTGAGCAAATGTTACTTATTCCATATAAATTAGCCTTCTTCAGGTTGATGCTCTTCTAGTTGAAGGAAATTTCCATAATTTCTATCCAGCAAAGGGTAACTGAAAATGATGGGAATTGTAGTGCAATATATTTGAAGATTACTGGATTGAGGAAAGGTGAGCAAAAGAGTGTGCCTTCTGTCATTCCTCAATCCATGGCAGGATGTTTGGGAAAGCTATTTTGATTTTTTTTTTGATGGGGTTTCTTCTCTAATGGGAAGAACTAAGACAAATGCTCTAAAACACTGAAAAAATTCAGGTTCCTTTATTTAGAAGGTAGTACTTGAGTATTTGTGGTTTAGACACAGATAAGGAAATTGTCAAGTTTTAGCAGTTGTCTCTTGGGGGAAATGGTAGAGAAAAATAGTCCAGATGTGAGCAACATTTAATTGCATCAGGACTGCGAAATGTTTTACTTTTTTGACAAGTACAGATAAACAGTTTAGGGCAGAGGTATAAATGGGATTTCTACCAATATATAGTGCCACCATAGTTAGGTTTACTACAAAAAAAGTTATATTAATCTTTTATAAACGTGTTTAGGATTGTAGACTAAAGTTATAATCTTAGACCCAGTTGCTAGAGGGCAATTCCTGTTGCACATACCTATGCTTATTCCTGACGAAGTTTATTTAGCTCCACTAAAAGGGGATAAATAAGAATGAATCTTCTGCTTCTGAATATAATTTTCTGCAGTATTGGATGATTGAAACATAAGCAGATGATGGAAGGTTGGTTTGACATGACAACTTATTTGTAGGCAAATAGCTTTCCATACAGAGAAATGTGGCAAACAATTCACAGAAGGGATTTCATCCTGATGATCTCATTTTGTCTCTACCTGGTTTGGCATAATTGAATTTAGTGTAGCTTCGTATGATCTCCAGGGGAATGCCTGCCACACATTTATTAGATTAATGTGGTCATCGATATTATATGGAATAACTCTGGGTGACTAAAAACAGATAAATAACAAAAACAAAATTAAATACTGATAAAGGAGAATATTTGTATCTCAGGGTTGAAATGAAGGGTTCCTTGGTGTTCTCTGAGCTTGGTTTTCTCGCAGACATTTCATTACCCAAACTAGGTAACATCATCAGTGCATTACCTAGTTTGGGTAATGAAATGCCTGCAAGAAAACAACAAAGCTTAGAGAGCACCGAGGACCCCTAAAGTTAAATAGCTCTCATACCACCAAGTACCACAACAGACTCATTGCAAAACTACATTTTTAAACTTAATGTATTTATCAAATTTAGAAACTACCCATCTCCCTTACAGAAGGACGCTGGGAGGCGTACAAGTAAAATATTAAAATATAAAAAGTATATATACAATTTAAATAAGAAGCAAAGATGGATAAAATTGTGCTAACCAGTCCTATGACCGAGTGCTCCTTTGTGAGTCCCAAGCAGGATGGCTGAGTCAGGTCTTTAGACATTTTTGAAAGGCCAGGAGAATGGCTGGACTCTTCCCGGGCTCTCCTTCACTCCTGACCCAGCATCATGTGGGAAGGGGAGATAGATTTTAAGGGCCTTCTGGAAGACAAGGAGGGCAGGGGCCCTGCACACTTCAGAGGGAAGCTGTTGCATAAGGGAGATGCATATACAGCTTTTTTTAAAGGCTGTACCAAATGGCAACATTTAAAGAAGGGCCCTTGGAGCAAGTCCACTCTGTCTAACCTAATGGGTTGTATAGATGTCTACAAGGAGAGGTGGAATCACATATAGCTTGGTCCCATACCATACTGGGAAACAGGGTATTTAAAGGTGATAGCTAGCATTTTGAATTGCACCTGGAAAGAAACTGGGAGTCAGTGCAGGTTGCACAGCAGTGGATGTAACATGAGCAAATTGCAAGGTGCCCAGAACTGTATGTGCCATGACATTCTGGACCAGTTGATGTTTCTAGGTAGTCATCAAGGGCTGCCCCATGTAGAGTCTGTTGCAGTAGTACAGATGAGGAGAGACTAGGGCATATGTGCCCATGAATCTCATGAACTAGAGAAACCCAGAGCCATTCCAATTTGCTAGAACTGAGTTGTAGCCAGTTCTTCCTCATCCAGAGCCTCATAGCCTCCAGGCACTTAAAGTTGCTTCTTGAAGATATTCTTCCCTTATTATAGGTTTTTAATGTTTTTTTTTTTGCTTCTTAAAAATGTCTTGAAGGCTTTTGTGTAGGAAAAAATGTTTCATTAATTGTTTCATTATTTATTCTGTAATTCATCTTGGGTTATTTTGGTATGTTTTCAATAAATATGTAATAAAAATAATGGAATATTTTCAAGTCATTCTTCTCCAGCCCAGCATTAGGAGGATGTTGGTTTAAACTAAGTCTCTATCATAAAGCTTACCCTATGGAGCTTCATCCATAGAGTAATAGATGAATTAATTAGAATGAGCCATGGTGGTGCAGTGGTTAGAATGCAGTACTGCAGGCTGTTTCTGCTGCCTGCCCGCTGCCTGCAGTTGGGCAGTTTGATTCTCACCGGCTCAATGTGTGTGTGTATGTGGCTATAGAAATCATATATGGAAGGCACCTGCTTGGAACTAGCACTATATTCTTGTCAATCTTGTATTATTGAGTAGACCTTGAATAAGTTTATTATTCTTTCCAACTCTAAAATTGTTATGTTCATCCTTTAAACGTGGAGTATTGTTTAACACTGAGAGGTTACCACAAAGAGGAGGGGGTCAACTTATTTACCAAAGCATCTGTAGGCAGAACAGGAAGCAATGGATGGAAACTAATCAAGGACAGAAGTAACCTGGAACTAAGGAGAAACTTCCTAACAATGAGGACAATTAACCAGTGGAACAGCTTGCCTTCAGACATTGTAGATGCTTTATCACTGGAGGTTTTTAAGAAGAGATGGACAGTCACTTGTCTGAAATGGTATAGGATTGAACTAGAAGACCTCCAAGGTCCCTTTCAGCTCTATTTGGATTGATTTCCTTCCACATATTTATATAAGAAAGAAAATGCAGGTTAGAGATCTCTGGAAGTATGCACTATGCATATTATCATGAATCATAGCAACAGTGCAACCTTCTCCAATTTGGTATCTAAATTTTTTGCAGAAGGGGCACCATTTAAGGATTTTTTTTAAAAAAAACCTATGTTACTGAACAAGTCTCTAACCTAATGTATTTTTTTTATGAGGGATTGCTTGAGCATCTGGAGCCTTCTTATAATTTTACCTTACTTTGCATGCATGAAAGACCTGAGTAGTGCAATCCTAGAAATAATGCTCTGTTTCAAGAGGCAGAGACTGCTTTTAAAATCATAAAATAGTATTTTATTCTGAGCATTCCATCTAATATACAACAAAGTGTTTCTTGCTGACTGGTCACCATTAGAGGTTATGCCTTCCTGGGCCTTTTCAAATTGAGCGTGGTCACAAGTCTTACTTTAAGTGGAAGGGGGTCCTCCCTTAGACATACATGTGACCCTGCAAGGGACATTTTCCTTGTAAATCTCTTCCAGATGACAGCTTGAAGTGTGTCTGTAAGATAACAGACTTATTCTTCTACTGTTTCAGCCCTTCCCAGTTCTTATCCTGCCAGTCGTCACAGTCAGCTTAGATTGTGCTTGTATTTTTAAATGCATTCTTTCAAAACATTCTGCATGTAGTACATGTTGATGAAATGCTTTTGATTAATTATAAGGTGGGTCATGATTAATTAAGGCAGTTTCAAAATCCAGGTAATAACTTAATCATGCCTATGGTAGAAAAACAATGCTTCCTCTCGAAAGAGCATTAAGGAGGAAAAGTGTACAGTATTAAGTGCCCCGTAGAAATGGAAATGGCACCATAGGAAAGGCAGGCAAAAATAAAAATATAGCCAGAAAAGTTGCACTAAAGAAGTCTAAATATGGTTGGCAGCCTGGTGACTAAATATTGTGTCTGTTGTTATCCCAAAGGTGATATTCAAATAATAAAGTATTTTTAATATACTATTTGGTAAGGGGAAATTAGAATAAATAAATATCTAAATCATTAGAACAGATAGATTAATCTCACATGTTTTAATTAATTGATCAACTTAGATTTATTGAAATAGGTGAGATGGACTAATACATAAGTAGAGAGAATTGAAACTGAGCACTCCTAAGAATCTCATTGACTTTGTATTATTTATTGACCCATTCGTCTTGGATGTGGCAAATCATTCATTGGGCATACAATATGGGAGAAAAGAATTACCCCAAAGATTAGGAAGGTTCAATTGCTGAAAAATTACAACCTTCTATTTAACAAGAACAACAAAAGTGCCTGCCTTTCTTTTATTATGGTGTCACTAGTATAGTTTGGATAAGTTTGCGCTGTATAACACAAGAGGACAGTTTGGTGTAGTGGTTAAGGCACATGTTAGAAATTAGGAGTCTGTGAGTTCTAATCTTGCCTTTATGTATGGAAGCCAAGTGGATGACTTTATACCTATCATTCTCTCTTAACGTAGTTCTAGGGGGAAGGTAAGGACAAACCACTTCCCACATTTTTGCCAAGAGAACTGTGGAGACTGTTCCAAGTAGTTGCCAGGAGGCAGCACTGACCCAAAGACCCAGACCCATGCAAAGTATAGCACAACAAAGTGTTTGTCTGTTCCACCTCTTCCCTATTCTCTTAGCAAGGGGGCATTTTTGTGGGAGACATTTTGATAGGCAGGTTTAATGTTGCTGTGTCTGGAATAAAGGAAAGTGGAAGAGGCGGTGCAGAGAACATTGGCTCATTAAAGTCAGTTTAATAATCAGGGACATTTGCAAAAGAGAGGTTTCAAAGTCTGATTTATTCTTGAAATTTTATTTAATTCCACTAATTGCTGTGTAATTGCTTTCTACCAACCCGGTACCCGGTAGCTAACTGCCTCTTTCTCCTGTTTGTTTGCAAGATGGTTGCTTACTTTTGTGGAAGTGGAGGTAGGAGGGTGAGAAGAAGAGAGGGAGAGATCCTAGATTTTGCATTTTAGTTGGGAGATAAATAAGCATGGTTGTAGTTTAGTTTCAACACACCCTTGGCTACTATACATTGCAGTCTGGAGATGAAGGTAGAAAAATCTTTTCTTCAGAACTGCAGTAGCAGAATTGTTAATTTCAAACAATGGATGCAATTGTAAAGAGATAATAGTGATGTTTGATTTACTGTAATCAGATATAATTATAAGTCTTTACAGTCGGCACAAATGCTCAGACAGGCATAAACACTTGTCTTAAATGGTTCTTATTTTTTGGGAGCCAATTACAAGGAAACAATGATTAAGAAATAGTTTTGTTTCTATTGTGTCCTATTCATCTCATGAAAACTTCTCCATATGGAAATCTTTCTGGCCATTTTTTTTTCTTTCTTGATATGAAATGCATTGAGTAACTTGCTTCCAGGGAATGTTTAATGCTTCCATCATTTTATCCTGCAACTTGTATAAAAACAATGGTTCTAGCTAAAGCACTTAAAGGCAGGAATGTCATGGGAAGGTTAATATTAGTTAGAGATTAATTGCAAATTAATTATTATTGGTTTCACTTCAAGCCCATACTTATTCATGAATTTTACTGAGTAGCCATATGGTAAATTATTCCCTCTCAACCTGATTTTCCTTTTTGGATTTGTAGTAACTGTAGTAGTTTCCTTCTTAGATATTCAGTGGAAGTAAATTAATATGTGATCTACTTGAAGACAGATGAAAGCCTTCTTGGTGAGGTTTTTCCGAAGTGGTTTGCCATTGCGTCACTCAACACTATTTAATATTTTAAAATAAGTGATCATATGCCCATTAAACAATGCATGCACACCTTTTGTTGTTCTGTGTTGATTCATGATAACTCTTTAATTAACAGTTGAGTTGTCTTGTTGCATACAAATTATTTAAGAGGATGCAGAAATCCAAAGTGGTGTTTGATGGAAGTTAGAGAGGTCAAAGCAGTGCCACCTTCTGGTGATTCATTGGAGGTGGCTATGTGTTCCTTTTCTTGTGCAGCCCATGGGATTTGAGGTGGGGGTGGGAGGCAGGAGCCAGCCAAAAGAGCAGACAGATGCGGCTTGGTGAAGAAAGATAAATTACATAAAGTGCTTCTTTATTGCAAGAACGTTTCCCAAAGGTCCAGATGTTATCCCGAGCTTTTAAGAGTGAAGAAAAGATCTGTTAACATGAATTCTGCTGCTGCTAGAAGCCAGAGCTGATACAACTGTAAACTAGCCCTAACTATCCTTGTCATTATTAGTTGTCTCTTCTCCGACTTGGCTGCAGCTCTCTAGATGCTAGAAACTATGGTGTGTGTGTGTGTGTGTAGTTGACTTGTGTAAGGTGATAAGGAGGGGATTCTTTTTACATAATATAAATGGTACACAATGATGTTGGTTAAAAAAAAAAAACCCTCCACCATTCTTGCTCACTTTCAGAACTGTCCTTCATGGGAAATACGTAATCCAGGCTAATTTGTCTATTCCGACATATGTATCATATAAATCACTCCTAAAGGCTCTGTTCTCAGTTGCTGCTTCTTTAATAGAAGCTGATGATTTGCAACCTCATCTATTTTCCTTAGGAATACTCCCCGGAAAGGCCCGTTATGGAATCAATTGCTACTAATTTCAGTACTGTTTCCAAGCTACTGACATTTGCAATGGAAGACGGTTTATGTGGGGGGGAAAGGTCTAAGATGGGGAGAGCATGTCTATCTAAAAAGCAGACTTAAATTAATTTAGTAGTCAGTCCACATTTCACCTGAGAACAAAGGAAGGTATAGTTTGGCGAGGAACGCTAAGGAGATCTAACTCTGAATTCTACACTAACAGTTACAAGAGTTCTTTGGAGGAAACTCCAACCAGTGAAAATTGCAGTGTGTGATAAATAATTATATTTATTTACACATCATGTAGGCTCTGTTTTTCTGGATACTACTTCCATTTTACAGGGTGCACATAATAGAGATGATTTATCATACATTTTCAGATGGTGAGCTCCTCCTTTCCTCTTTGTTTGCTCAAATAGCTTCTATGCTAAATTATACCCAACCTAATAGTGAGGTGATCCACATAATTGGAGTTGTACATAATCACTTATCAATTTACACTGCTGATATGTTATAATTCCCTTTACTTTCTTAACTTTGTTTCTTCCTTAACAAGTCAATCATTTGATATCTGTCTTCATCTTAAATGAAGATGACTTTTCCTAAAGCAATTAAGGTTGGACATAGCACCACTGCCTCAATAGTTCCTGGCTAGGCTTCAGGATGGCATGAAACCCAATGTGATATGATTTAAGAATTTAGTTATGCTGCTGCATTTTCTTTACAAAGTGGAATATCCACATCTTCCTGATGATAAGTAGCAGCTGAAATCCAAATATGTTCAAAGTTTTAAGCTTTAGGAATATTGCATTTGTCCTAGGCTGAAAGTTAATCCAGTTAGTGGAAAGTTGCCCAGAGCACTGTTAAAACTGGTAGCTGAATTATATATTTCTTGATGTTACAAAGGAGGAACACTATTCAATCCATGGAGACTAATCATATTAATAGCATTTAATCAAAGTAATCTCAGTTGGAGTTTAAATTCCAATGTGGATTCTGCTGGCGGGACCACTTTTTGGAATGTGACTTCTTAAAGGATGCCCATGGGCTCTGTCAAAGTTCTGCATCTTAAGGAACAAGTCTGATGTTGGATTTTGTCAAACTTCTACTGCACATCTTTCAGATTTCTATTAAAACCATAGTATTTGCTGTTGTAAAATCTTGGAAATTCTTGCAGCCTTGTATTCATTTGTACTTTGTCTTGGCTTTTCCTGCAATACAGTAGTAATAATTACAGGCAGATGACAACACAATTCTCAATAGAATTCTCACTTCTCATATTTTCCAATTACTTTGCCATTCCCATCGACTTCGATCTTCTTTCTGCTCTTCAGCTGAATAACCACATGACATTTCTCTGTTTCAGAAATCAAACGGTATAGAACTTCTGAAAGTGCACGTTTTGTGCCAAATTACCTACAGGTAACCCTTGATGTACCACCACAATTGGAACCAGGATTTCCCTTGATAGACAAGGCAGTTGTTAAGAGAGTTGTGCCTGATTTTGCAATCTTTTTTGCCATGGTTTTTAAGTGAGTTGCTGCAGCTGTTAATGAATCGTGTGGCCCTTAAGCAAATCTGACTCCCCCCCCCATTGATTTTGCTTGACAGAAGCCAGCTGGGAAGGTTGATTACATGACCCTGGGACATGGCAACCATTGTAAATACATGCCAGTTGCTAAATGCCCAAAACTTGATCACGTGACCATGGGGATGCTGTGACAGTTCTAAGTGTAAGGACTGGTAGTTAGTCACTTTTTTCAGTGCCATTGTCATTTCAAATGGTTGCTAAACAAGTCAAGGACTGACCAGTATTACAGACTTTTAGGTTTTTTTTGTAATTACATTCCCATGTGTCCAATATCTAATTGTTTAAAAGTATAATTGTTGAGCTACAAAGGCATTTAAATCAGAACGTTATTTCATAAAAATTCTTGAAATACAACTTTCTTAAAATAGTTTTTTTCCCCCTTAAAATACCTTTTTATCTTTCTATTTTGAAAAATAATAGACTATTGACACAGAGTTCTAACATACTGAAGCTAGGGAGCATTTTGTCAACATCTATATTTTCTCAAGCATGGGAAATAAAACAGCCACATATTCTTTCTCAATTTCTCCTGCTCTGATCTACGGTTTATCCTCTTTCTTGTGCAACAGTTCAGAACTGTTGATATGAACAGGAGCTACAGAAGAGGTAGGGACATAATGGAAAACCTCATCTGGGGTAAGAATGGGCAAGAGAAGTCCTGGATGTCTTGGCTCCCATTGCACCAAGAATCTTAAAGTACCCTGATTTTGGATTAGGGAAGCTTTCTTTGGATAAACTAGATGAAATAAATGCCTTTTACAAAATTAGCGTTTGATATTTAAAAAATGTGTAGAGTGTGGAAACAGTCACAGAGATAACATGGTGGTGATGAAAATGCAATGAAAAGAAGTATCTTCCCACAATAGGATCTTAATTGAAACAAGGTTCCTTTATTAGCAGATTAATTTATTTTTTTTAAATGTAGCAGCTGTATTCCTTCACTGGTAATTTCCAGCCAAGGGGATTCCTATACAGGAATTATGTGGCTCTTGTAGTTCTATGTTTTGCAAAAATTCAGTTGATTCTCAGGGAAGGTAACAAAATGAAAGGATAGAGTATAAAAACTTAAAGCTTAATTAAAATTGATACTAAAACCAATTAATTATAATGGAAAGCCTGGCAAAAGAGAGGTGTTTTTACAGGATTTTTCTAAACAGAGAGAAAAGGAGCTACATCAGAAAGGGTGAAATTAGAAAATGCAGAACTGTAGGCTTGTCTGTAAAACTGTGTGTTTTTGTGTGGGGGGAAACCTGAAAAAAAGCAGAGGCAAACCACTTCTGCTCAGCTGCCAAGAAAAATACAAGGACATGTCCGTATAGTCATCAAGAGTTGAATTCAACCTGAGGGAATCTTTATTTTTATTACCTTCTTACTTATCTTGGTGAACGTCTCCTGCATAGAAGCATTTTATTTTGTAGGCTAACCCCTCACCTGTTCTTAATATGCCAATTTTCTGTATGCAGTAAGGTTTTTGCCCAAGTTTTCAACTGTATCACTGTGTGAGGTCAGAAGATGATGGGATGAGGAAGAACTCCCTACAGAAAATGACTTTATAAATCACATTTTCTATGTGTGCCTTTGCAGCTTCATGGATATTGTTACCAAGACAGCAATGACATCTCAGACACCTTGACTGCCATCACAGAACTAGGTTCACCACTGGAGATGATACAGCTTTTGCAGACTTCTTGGGAGGACAGATTTCATGTAAGTACAATTACAAAGGTCTAATGGTATAGTTTTAATATGCACAAAATAAGTATAGGTAGTCCTTGCTTAATGACCACGCAATCAGCTACCTTGCAAAGTTATGATGTTATTGAATGAGGAGACTTATGACCAAACCTTGTACAGGTAGTCCTCGACATACGACCTCAATTGAGCCCAAAATTTCTGTTGCTAAGTGAGACATTTGTTAAGTGAGTTTTGTCCCATTTTATGACTTTACTTGCCATGAATGTTAAGTGAATCACTGCAGTGGTTAAATTAGTAATATGATTGTTAAATGAATCCGATTGCCCCGATGACTTTGCTTGTCAGAAGGTAACAAAAGGTGATCACATGAACCCGGAACAGTGCAACCATCATAAATATGAGTCAGTTGCCAAGCATCTGAATTGGTCAAAAGTGTGAAAAACGGTCATAACTCACTGTGCCGTTGTAATTTTGAATGGTCACTAAATGAACTGTTGTAAGTCAAGAACTACCTGTAGTTGCAGCAGTTGCAGTGGTCCCATGAACACTTGATCATAATCTGAAAGCTTGGCAATCAGCACAGATTTGTAATAGTTGCAGCATCCTGCCGTCATGTGATCTCCATTTGCAATCTTCACAAGTCAGTGGGGAAGTTGACAGGAAGTAGCAAGTCACAACAATGTGATGTTGGGCTTAACATGCTATTCACTTAATGACCTCACCTGCTGCGATGGCTATTGTGAGTTGGCACACTCATGTGATTTTTTTTTTCACTTTACAACCATGGCACTTAGTGACAGAATTGCTGCTCCCAATTACAACCATTCGCTGAAGGCTACATGTAAAGAAATGTCTTCTGCTACCTGGCACTTTTCAGCTGTGTTAGGACTGGAGCTCTCAGCATAAAAGACCATTTTGGCTGGGAATTCCGTAGTTGAATCCCCTGAAAATTATTAGGAGAGACTGATACAAAAAAACAAAGATGGAGAGGGGATCCTTAGGGGGAAATATCAATATAGTGGTACCTTGGTACTCATCTTTAATTGGTTCCGGGAAGCATAATGAGTACCAAAAATGATGCGTACGAAACAAATTTTTCCCACAAGGAAAATGTAGTGAGTCACAAGGTAGCCAACACCAGCAGGTTCTAGCTTGTGTATTGAGTAGCAAACAAACGATGAGTACCGGGATAAAATTTTCACATCAAAATCTGTTGAGTACCAAATTCGACGAGTTCCAAAGCAGTTGAATACCAAGGTATCACTGTACTAATTCCAAATCAGTGAGAGGTAAGTGGGAAGTGACAGAGCTTGTAGGCTATGCCAGGGTATTAACACCATGAGCATTTGCAGTGGGAGAAAAGGGAAAAATCTTTATCTTTATGTTATCTTTAGTGAAGCGTGCAAACCAGCGTTTGCATTTCTTACATCAGATGAGGAGAGCACATCTTTCGTAAAATGGGGCAAAACTCACTTAACAATGCTCTCACTTAGCAAAATAAAATTTCGGCTCAGTTGTGGTCATAAGTCAAGGACTATTTGAAAAATGAGTTCATTTTGAGGTGTAGCTTTTCTAAAACTTTTTATTATAGCAAAACAGTTTGCAACTGAGAAGTATTTTTAATGGAGCAATGTAGAAACCAATTCATTCCATGCCATTTCTACGCCATATTGTTTCCCAAATAAATTCTCACGTGATGGAATTGTGTGGCTGCACCCTGTGCCAGAGCTATCCAGAGGCAATCTGGAGGTGGACTTTGAAATGTATCTTACAAGAACATGCTGGCGCATTAGGTGAAATCAGTTTATAAGAAATTTGTGCATTTGTGATGTTAGCTTCATTTACTACCCAGGACATCAGAGAGCCAGGTTTGTATGCCAAGGACCAAGAAAAAATATTGAGCAAACTTTCCATGTGCACACTTGGCACTCATAGTTGCTGAATCTGTTTCTAATAATGAAGAAAGCTGAAGGCTTATTGTCATTTTCCATGGTCTCTAACAATAAACAGATATTATTAGGATTGTTCTATTACAAAAGCCATGTGTGACAACTTGGCTTTTCTGATTTCAGATATGCTTCAGCTTAGTTCAGCTTCTGCATTACCTGGCCCATTCTCCTCTTGGCTCTGTAACTCTATTGGATTTCCGACCTCGACAATTTGTGATCGTGGATGGAGAGCTCAAAGTGACAGATCTGGATGATGCAAGCAATGAGGAAACCTTCTGCACTAGCAATCGAGATTGTTTCATGGAATTTCCAGCAAGAAATTTCACTCTTCCTTGTTCTATTGATGGCAAATGCCAAAGCATGAATGAGAAGAGGAATCTTTACAATGCATACAGGTACTGATCCAAATAGAAGCTGATAATTTAACAAATAAAATCATTGTTTACATATTGAAAACCAGAAAATAGATATTAAGGAGGAGAATGTTACAAGTTATTGTACTGTCCTCGAAGTTGATGAGCAGTCATACTCCAGAGACTAAAGTAGGCTGGGCAGCCATTTGTGAAGGATTTGTATTACTAGATCCCACATAGTTGATCCTATATTGTGGAGAGGGTGAACTAGATGAGTAGATCTCTTGATTATGGGGCAAGGTAGCATTTTAAGGCTAGTATCAGATAAGGAACTGGTTGATCTGTGAACCCAGCTTTGTAATGGTGATGCACATGTCTATAAACTGAAAGAACAGTGAAATACATATATTCTTTGATTTATCACCAAAGTTTCAATGGACCCCCCCCCAAAAAAGGTACTTACAATCCAGATTCAGAATTCTGACAGCTGGGTGCCCCTCCATGATCAGCTGATCACATTTTTGATACTTGGCAACTGGCCACATGTATGATTGTTTGCAGCATCTCATGATTTACAATGTTTATTTTTGATGGAAATCAATTGTTATTTCCAGAAACTGAACTAGTTAAAGACTGTATGATTAAATGGGCTCAAAATATAGGAGAAACAATACCTATGGATACTTGGGAGTTGATCTGGGTGAGAAATGTGAAGTTTACACAAGCACAAAATCTACGTGAACATTTTTATAAGATGTTTTATAGATGGCACTTGGATCCTTCAACTATGTCTCGTATTTATCCGAATTATGAATCCAAGTGCTGGAGATGTGGTCATCCAGATGCAACTTTCTTTCATATGTGGTGGACTTGTAAGAGCATCTCATGATTTACAATGTTTATTTTTGATGGAAATCAATTGTTATTTCCAATTTTCAGCAAAAAGCATTCATTGTAGACGATGGGTTTGCTTAATGATTGCCACAAAAATGTTGTAAAATTGGGATGGTCATGCAATAACCTACTTAACGATTGGCATGGTCTATGATCATAATTCTGGACTGCACTTATAGATGTTAAGTCATAAATTGACTTACCCATATCATTTTCTATTTCTTTTCATACCTGAGGGATGTGTTATGCAATTGTTTAAAAGGAGACACTTAACCTGTCTCTGGATATGTTTTTTTTCTTCTTTTAATTAAAATAGTCCAATAAAAAGAATTCTTAAAGCGCTAAACAAAACTATAGGGATATAGGAAAAAAAGACATAGGGAAAGAGAACAATTAGAGAGAACAATTTGTACAAGAGCTTGCTACCTTTCTAAACAAAATGTTAACAATTAAAACATGCAATTATTGTTACCATTATTATTTTTTTGCCTTGATCAAATCATTTTCTGTTTCTCTAGAAGGCTGGATCCAGATCTACTAGGCTTAAATTACAATGAGATAAATTTCAGTTGTATATTGGTATTTAAGTTCGATGAAGCAGTTACTTAGAACAGACATGTCAAACACAAGGCCCAGGGGCCGGATGCGGCCTGCGAAGTGGTTTCATGTGGCCTGCGAAGCCATCCGGGAAACAGTGAGGGAACGGCCCCCGCTGCCTTGGCCCTGGCCCAGGCCGGCCGGGAGCCAATGTACAATTTTATGGTGGCCATCTGCCCCAGTGGACCATGCCTTGGCACTTGCCCCAGTCCCACCCCCTTCTGCCAGAGACCCTCAGATCTATCCCACTCCTGCCCAGGCCCCCACAGGCACCCTTGACGTGAATGATGTAGAACTGGCCACGCCCACCCAGTAGGCAACACCCACTCCATCCACACCCACCCAGTAGGCTGCACCCACTCTGGCCACATCCACCCGGCCCCCCAAGGGCAACCGCAATGCTGATGCGGCCCTCAGTGAAATTGAGTTTGACACCCCTGACTTAGAAGGATCTTAGAATAAGATCTCACTGGAGATCTTATTGCAGAGACTGGCAAGCAGTTAGGGATACTGTTCCATTAGACTTCTTTCCATGAGAAATGGACATTGGCTCAAGCCAACAATGCTTCATCCAAATTATGCATTGTTGGCTCTGTCTTCCTATTCTATTCAGTTCAAATTGGTATGAATACATAATTTGACGGGTAATGTTTAGTATTTATTAAAACCTTTAAACAGGAAGATAAAAGCTAACAAACTAGCAGGAGAATAAGGAAGAAAAAAAAATGAAAGAAAAAGCCCAAAGTGCAAAAAAAAAAAAGTTGAAGATAAATAGAAAAGTTGTGGGAACCCAGGAGGAAGTTACCTTACCGAATCATGAGATTTGCTTAATGAAGACAATTGAGACTGCAGGGATTGCCATCACTTAAGTCAGTGGTGGTGAACCTATGGCACGTGTGCCAGAGGCGGCACTCAGAGCCCTCTCTGTGGGCACACGCGCCATGCCCCAGAGATGGCAACCGTCCCTCTTCAACCAGCCGCCCACTAACTCACTGAGGTCCCACGTGGCCGGATGCATCCCAGCACGGCTGGTTTCCCTCCTCCCTGCCCTGCCTCGTCTTGTCTCGCCTCACCCCACAGAATGAGCCTCCTGCCCACTGCCCCACCTGCCAGAGACCCCCTGGGTCTCCCCCAACCCTGCCTAGCCCCCACAGGCATCCCTCCCCACAAGCAACATCGAGGTGATCACACCCACCTTGGCCACACCCACCCAGTCTGCCATGACCACCACAGCCACGCCCACCCAGTGGGCCAGGCCCACCTGGCACCCGGTGATAAATAAGTGGGTTTTGGATTGCAGTTTGGGTACTCGGTCTCTAAAAGGTTCGCCATCACTGACTTAAGTGATAAGTCACACTTTACAATTGCATTGCTTACCAATGGAAATTTCACTCCTAACTGCCATCGAAAATCACCTGTACAGAACATGGTATACTTTCTTTGCAAAGCCCAAAGAGATGTAATTATTGATTGATTGTGTGCCATTAAGTTGCTGTCAATCTGTAGTGATATTATGGATAGATTTTCTTCATGATTAATGTGCACATTCGTGCAATTTTATTATTCATTTGTGTTCCTCAACAGCAATTACCAAACTATTACAAATCTAATACGTTTCATTGCTTTGTAGGTTTTTCTTTACGTATCTCCTGCCTCACAGTGCCCCTTTATCCTTGAAGCCATTGCTTGATTCGATAGTCAATGCTACTGGTAAGAACATACAAGGAATATTTCTATATCAGACCAAAAAATCTGCATGATTCTGCGCTCATCAAATGCCGCTGGATCGCACTGTATGCATAAATACTTCTTTTCTTGAATCCTAAACTACAGGTAGTCCTCGGCTTATGACCACAATTGAGCTCAAAATTTCAGCTGTTAAGTGAGACATATGTTAAGTGTGTTTTGCCCCATTTTATGTCCTTTCTTGATACAATTATTAAATGAATCACTGCAGTTGTTAAGCTACTAGCACGGTTGTAAAGCAAATCTAGCTTCCTCGTTGACTTTGCTTGTTAGAAGTTTGCAAAAAGTGATCACATGACTTAGGGACACAGCAACAGTCTTAAGTGTGAGCCAGTTGCCAAGCATCTGAATTTTGATCACATGACCATGGGGGATGCTGCAAAGGTTGCAACTGTGAAAAACGGTCATGTCACTTTTTTCAGTGTTGTTGTAACTTTGAATGGTCACTAAATGAACTGTTGTAAGTCTAGGACTACCTGTTTAGTACTGAATGACATGGTTCCAACAGATGAAACTCTTTAAAAGTACTTCGAGGCATTGTTTACCTTAAAGAATCTTTTATTCGAGAAACAAGGTATCGGCACTATATAGTTAAAGCCAAAAACTGAATTCCCCTCCCCTGGGCACAAAGTAGCAAAGCACAATTCCCTCCTCCAATTAACAGTCATAAATCACATTCCCCAATTAGCTTGAAGAGTGGGCTTTCTCCCCAGCTCCCCAAATCTTTATCAGCTCTGGGCCGCAATAACATTGAAAATCCCACTCAACCGACACCTGGAGGAAACAGTCTATCTAGACCCGCTCCAGTCGGGCTTCAGGCCGGGATACAGCACGGAAACGGCATTGGTCACATTGGTGAATGATCTCTGGAGGGCCCGGGACAGGGGTTGTTCCTCTGTCCTAGTTCTTTTGGACCTCTCAGCGGCTTTTGATACTGTGGACCAC
>NW_015386629.1:33022-45084 GCF_001527695.2 Protobothrops mucrosquamatus | reverse complement strand
GCAGGACTGGCCTAGGGGTAATTTTAAATTGGTTTTAATTAAATTTTAAATTTTATAGTGCGGCCGATTCGAATATTTATTTTTAATTTATCTTAGATTTGTATTTTGTGTAATTGTTTTAACTGGCTGTAAGCCGCCCTGAGTCCTCCGGGAGAAGGGCGGGGTATAAATGAAATAAATCTAAATCTAAATCTAAATCAAGCTGAGTTATTGTTGTTATGACTAACTGGACTCTCATCCACATCCCCCTCCCAGCATCATCTAACTCTAAAAGTGAAAGAGAAAAGATGGCTACATTCCCATCTGTTGTCAAAGCAAGAACATCCAATGTTAGCAGCGTTGACACTGAATTTCTTGGGAAGACCTCCAATTTCTTGATTAGGATGAAGATTTCAATTCTCCCCACTCAGATACTTTAGCCATTCTGAATGGTGTTTTTCAGCCTCCTGATGATTCTATTTCCTTTTTGTTCTTTTGCATTTCATACCATGCCATATAAAAATGATATCTTTTGTTTCATTTTATTCTGGTTGAATTTCAAAGTGGAAATGTAAACATGAGAAATTAAACCTCCTTTAATGTTCCCACGCCTACTTCCCTCCCTCCACCCAATCAGTTAAAATAATAGGTTTGTGCCTTTCTTTCTACTTTCTGTATGGACAGAGTTTATTTTCTTCTCTAAGTCATTTCCCCCCCATTTCCTTCTTATAGGAGAACTTCGGTGGGGAATAGATGAAACAGCCATTCATCTCGAAAGAGTTTTGTATATGTACAAGAGTGGCATGTATCTTAAGAACTCTACATGGGCACGCAAATCAGGTAAAGTACCAGCTTTTGAAATGGAGGAAATTTCTGAAATTTTATTTCTCAAACAATAAAATATGATGGAACAATCTGAAAACCATTTTTAAACAAGTTTCCACAGAAAGCGGGAAGGGGCAATATAAAATCTCTTTAAAGTAGAACTTCATCTGTGGCACGATAGTCAATAGAAATGCAACTCCATGAATGCTCTTGTCAATCTGAGTAATCCCACACATAAATGTTAACAAGATAAATCTTGGCTATGTTACAGAAGGACGGGGCTCTTAAGCTTTCGTTGTGCTTTAGCTGTAAAACTTTTTATAGTGCCATAAATTATATTCCACTGTAGTGATACAGAAACAAAGCATATGGGTGTTTGTGGTACAGAAGGGGAGGTTAAATAGTTATGTATGTTCATTTCTAATCATAAGTCACTGCATTATTAAAGTTGGTTTTCTGGAGACTCAGTGCTTTGAAATGATACTGCATTCAAAATAACTCAGTAGGTTAGTGGTACTGACTGCAAGGAACTAGAATAAATTATCAGCTGTAAATAGAACTTGCAGGGTGAGGGAAATAAAGAATTATGGATGCTTACTTCCTTGAGTTACTTATAAACTAATAAAGCCAAGATAAAAATCAAATCAAATCAATCAACCGAGCTTATATTTACAATCTAATTATACTTTGCAAAATTATTAGAAATAGTTTCCCACAAAACCCAAGCCCACTGATGTTTCATCTAGATCAGAGTTCCTAAAATTGCATTTTGTGGAAAATTACTGATCCCAAAATAACAAAATGCCCCTGACCTGTTCTCAAGATCCAAGAAAAGATTTTTGTGGTCTTTGAACCCATCTTTCCCCATTGATAAGTTCTGCATAAACCAATTATTTGTTTGGTGTTCCAAGTTCGGAAGTAGTTTAAAAAACACCAATCCAGGTCACTTTACTAGCTATATTTTTAGTTGAAAATGTAATGCTTATTTAGAAGTAGGACAGATTTGTTATTTTTTTCATTCTTATGGTCATTCTGCCCTATATTAATTAGAGTGTGCATGAAAATCCATATGAATTTTTTGCAAATATATGCATTTTTATATTCCCTTTTCATTATGTACTATATGTACTTTTATAAGATTTTCCCCTAATATAATCTGTTTTTCTGTTATTTTATTCAATATTCACTTTTTTCCAGTATATATATTGGAATAGATTTATAGATCACTGGAATAGAATTAGAGTAGACATAGGTTTGTCAAGACTAATTTGCCCCACTAATTTCATCTGGTCTACTCTAAGCATAATTATGTTTGCATCTAACCTTGGCTTCAAAAGTCATAGGCATATTTTACCTTACTAAGATTTTGAATTATACAAAATAGTTAATTTCCCTTAATCCTAAACCAATTGATTTTTTCAAGATTTGAACATGAAAGGACAAGTAAAGTAATGTAAAATAGCATATGGCATAAGTTAAGCAAAAGAAATAATTGTAAAATTGGCCAGTGGTTCTATTGTAAATATATTAATGGTTAAGTTCATGTTTATAAAAGGGAAATTATTTTTTTTAAGTGGCCAATTGTTACATATAAAGGAAATTAATACCTATACTATGTTATTCTATAAATAAGTTTAGTTTTCATCTCTCTCTCTTTTTTTGAATCTGACAGAAGCATTTAATTTTGTCAATTCAACAAATGAAGGAGAAAAAAAATATATTAGAAGTCTGATACACTAGGCAATAACCTGAAAAAAAAAGACTGGGCAGATTTCCAACTTGTAACTATTTTTTTTTTTAAAAAAACAGTTTGTTGCTGTGGTTGAAATAAATGGTCATTAGGACTGATTAAAGTCAGATTGAGAATGATTCAAGCAAGTTAAAAGGAGGAAACCACTGCCTGTTTTACCTAATTTATATTACATTGTAGTCCAAGAATTTGACTGGTTAGTGTAAAATGGGTTTGCTTACTCTTCAGATAGTAAATAGTTTTTTTTAGAAAGATCTGCTTTCCATTTGATACTCACTCTTTTAATAGTGTGCTTTTTAAACAGGGCATTCGCTCTTGTGTTTACTTTTTTCCAGTAGCCACAAAGGTTGAGTTAAAAATAGTTTTAAGGAGCAGAGGAAGCCGAGCTAACCAAAGACATTTTGTTGCCCAAGGTGGACAAGAATCCACCATTTTCATGCAAGCTGATAATTCCAGTATCCAAAGTAAAGTAGATTTTTACTTTGATTCTTGGGAAAGGGCAGCGCTGTCATAAGGACAGCAGGCTATCTTAAGGAATAGGATTAAATTGCATGGCTTAAATAACCCTGTTGCCCAATACTTTTACTATTTTCAACACTTCAGTATCTACTATGTTTTTAAATAATCATTTCCTTCTGCTTACTGTTAGGAACAGTTCAGAAGCGAAGGATGTCAGGATTCTCTTATATGAAACCAGAAATGTAAATTGCACAGGCAATGTTCAGAGGAGCAGATCTGTGTAAAGTAACTTCATTGACAGCTGTTAATAAAGAATCACAGTGATTGCCAAGTACAAAATGCAAGCCCTATTTATAGTAAAACTAAGGGCCAATTTTTGAGTGGAAGGAGTGATTAAAACTTGTTCCTTGTTACTGTAACAGACTAGACTGATCTCAGGCTGTTTGTTTCTGACAATGCCAGAACTACTTCTAACCAAGAATCTCTTCAATTGCTTTTTGGTTTCCTTTATTAGCTTTATAAGGCATGTGTGGTTTGGCACCCCCTGATTGTTTTGCAAATGTAGCTCTAGCCCAGGGGTGTCAAACTTCCAGCCCGTGGGCCGGTTTCATCATACCGGAACCGCGGCCACCCCATTGCCGGCAACGGTGAAAAAGCTCCGATACATCGCGCAACGTCACGAGATGTCACAAGTTTGACATGCCTGCTCTAGCCTAAGTGCAATCTAGTTCCTAGCAAATAGCAGACGAACAGGAAAATCTGTATCTCCATTTAAGATTCCACTAGAATAGAACATATACAGCTCACAGCTCAACTGTTGGTTCCTGTATTCCAGGGGTGTCAAACTCGCAATGTCACATGACGTGTCGCAACATATCACGACTTTTTTGCCATTGCCGGCAATGGGATGGGCGCGGTTTTGCTATGATGCATCCGGCCCGTGTGCTGGCAGTTTGACACCCCTGCTGTATTCTCTAAGCTTGCTTGTTTTCCTGCAGACTTTTCATAACCCAGCTGATATTACCTAGTTTGGTAGTGAAAGATTTGTAGGAACACCTCCACACTCAAAGAACACCAAGATCACACCACTCAGATTATTGGCCTTATTGGAAGCCATACATAATAAAACAAATATCAATGAGAAACTAGTCAAATCCTCTCTGATCTAATAATTTTCTAGTTTTTCTCACCTCTAGAAGAACAATAAAAAATGAATGAACTCCCTCGTTTGAAAGTCTAAATACCAATTTATTATTGGTCTGCCATTTGTGAAAACTTGACCCAATGGTCTTATAAAAAAAACTTCAAATACAACACACAGCTACATACAATATTTGGAAAGAGGAGGAAAATACATATGATAACTATAACCTTAGCTACATATGTTTCACATGCATATATAAAAGATAGCCATTTTTAGACGAAACTACACAAAGGGACCCCTTACGCCAAATTTTGGGGTCCATATGTAGCAATGCATGCTTTTATGCTTACACATTTTTCTTTTCTTTTTCATGATAATAAGCAAAATATGAGCAGAAAAATCTCTGAAGAAAGGGCTTCTGTTATTTAGTTGGTGGTCAAATTGAGGCTTAATGCCTTGATTTTGGAACTTCTTCCTATTAACTCTTTTAATTCTGTGCATATATTTAATCACATGCCTCAGATAAATTCTTCTGTGTATTTATAGTATAAATAAAGATATCTTCCATGAAACTACAGAAGTACTCTTGCCACAGGTTTACTGTGATACTCATGGGTTTATAATGGACTAATTCTTAAGGACCAGCAGCTCTTTTATTTTCTAATAATCTTGCATCAATCTTTACTGTGTGTGTTGAGGCTGGTAGCATGTGCTGATGCATTTATGTACCTGCTGGGTCTTGTCTTCCAGTCTGTGTAGCATGTTTCAGGCAGTGAGTGTATGTTTCTTCCATTGGTTGGTTGCTTCTCTGTTCAGCCTTTCAGTTGTGTTCCAGCAAGTCAAAGCAGAGCAACACTGAGCAGAGCACAAATAAGACTATGTTGCTTTCCTTCATTGGGTGTCCTGCCAATTGTCAGCCAGTGTGGTCCAGTTGACAGAATGCTGGACTTTAACCTGAGTTCAGATCTCAGCTCAGTCATGAACTCAGTGGGTGGCCTTGAACATATAATTATAGTAATGTGAAAGACCAAGGCTGGAAGTCTGGGGTGGGAAAAGGTCTGGGTTACCCAGCTGTTGCAAGAGATGGGTCATACATACATACAGCGGGTGATGAGCATTGCAGATTGTCATATATGGATAGTATTTGATTAGGGAAGGCTGATTGCAATATTTTTTTAGCTTTATTCAAATAGAATGAATTACACACAGACATTATTAAAGAAACCACAACAGGTTTTAGATTGCTTCCATTTTTTTAAAAAATATATTTTTTGACATATTATTAGCTCATTTCTGGGCCTAAATGCTTACAGATGAATGGTCACCCACAAGAAGGAATATTTTAATGACCTGTTTTGGGTTAAACTGCTAAATTGGCAAATCAACCTGATAAATAATAGGCAATGGCGAGAGTAGAATGCTATCCTGCCTATGAAGAGTTAATTTTCCATCAAATTATGATTTCATCTTTGGATGAAACTTTCGTCAGTGAATTGCTGCGGCTAAGCTTATATATTGTTGTGGTTGTCTGCTGAAATCCCTTTAAGAACGATTAAACTACAATTCCTATCATCCCTAGCCAACATGGCCAATAATAAGAGAGGATGGGTACTGCAGTTGAGTGGCACAAGGTGACTCATATTATTCATCCCTTCAGGGGTAAATATATTTCAAGAACTGCACCCCTTATATCAGCTTGACTAAGTTACAGTGATTTTCTTGTTTCAGAAGGGAATACTTTCTCTGCAGCCACTTAGTTTGAAAACTTTCAAAGAGCTGCTAAAAAGTATTTTTTTTATTTTACTTCTAATTGCATGTATGTTTGATGTTGGAGTTTAAACATCTCCTCCCTTTGTAGTATTTCTGAATCTCCAGTTAACTTTTATTAAAATGTCTAATCCTGTTTTAATGAGATTATAGTTCTGAAGTTTTTGAATTTGCAATAAAATGGGCTTTGTTAGGACCAAATTGCAGTTTAGCAAAGTTTATATAAATACAATAAATCTTTTCAATCTTTACTTTACTTTGGTTAAGTAGAGCATAACGGGCAGATCCCCCACAGAGCAATTTAAGAAGTCCTGCCCAGACTGAACCCTAATCTGTACTAAATTCAGCTGCAAACTCTTGGCACTTTCCAGCTGCCTCTGAGCCTCTTGTTGTACAGTACAAACTTATTTTCTTCACGCAGTGTTTGAGCTGCATCTCCTCTCAGCTGAAGGAATGTTAGCTTCCATCAGATCCATAAACAATGATCTTCAGGAGAAGCTTGGAATCTTGTGAATCTGCTACATGTTCAGTTAGGATTATTATAACCACTATTGGAACTCGTGTTCTCTTCTCTGTCTCTTCCACACATTTTCAATTTTGCTGAAGGCAGCATTCCTATGTGGAACTGACAATTCTGCATTAATATTATAACTCCTCCTCCTTTCTCCAGGTCATGGTAGAAATGATATTTAGTAGTAAAACATGTACTTTATATATAAAAGTTCTGATATTTAATCCCTGACATCTCCTGGGAGGAATGATAAAGACTCTCATCTGAAATCTGAAAAGCTGTTGCCAGTCATCATAAAACTGATCTAGAATGTTTTTTAGGTATATTTATTTTATATATAGCATATGTGTGTATATGTGTGTGTATGTGTGTGTGTGTGTGTGTGTGTGTATATATATATATATATATATATATATATATATATATATATATATATATATATATATATATATATATATATATATATATATATATATATATATACATACATACATACATACATACATACATACATACATACATACATACACACATCCACATATACACATATAGTCTTTTGAGAGCGGGCATCAGAATATCATTTTTTAATGTGTGCCAGTGTGTTCACAGAAAAAAGTGACAGTAAAGGTTATCTCATCTCATCTCATCTTAATGGCAGTGTAAAATAAATATAATATAAAACCAACACAGGGAACAGAATAATTAGCATTATTATTAAGATAATAAATGATAAAATATGTAATAAAATGACAATACTTAAATTAGCAATAAAAGGGTCTTCACTTAATGCCAAAAGTACTATCACACAGAGTAAAACCTCAGTTCCTTAACTGGGGTAATGGTATAAAAAGGACTCAACACATGCAAGGTTGCAAGAATGGCATATTTCTCTGAGGTCCTTCAACTTGAATTTAGCAATCCTTGCTTGCTCTTGTGTTTTCTGGTGATATTCTTTCTGTTGAGAAAGTCAGCTATCATTTATTTCACTGGGTGCAGGGCACTGAATCCCTCATAGAGAATGAATTCTGTATGCTGCCCTCTCTCCATAGCTGCTGTATTTGTAGAAGAAAAGGGAACGTTGCAATGTAAGTGATTCCAAAATCTATGCCACTGCTGAAAATTTGCCAAAAAGCTAATGGAAACAGTTGGTCTAGTTATATGTCTAGAGTTTTCCCCAAGCATTTCTCCCCTATTCAACTTTACAAGTTCTCATATTCAATAACTTTCTATCTCAAGGCCCAGTTAGAGTTGTCTTTCTAAATGGTTCGATATATTTTTGTGTGGCTTGTGTTACTATTTACTAAATATGTTATGAAAAAGTATTTATGCTAGTCCAGAGCCCAGAGATGTTTGGAGACCTGTGGCTTCTGGGCTCTAGGTATCTGACAGATGGGTGGTATTGCATACCCATGCAAATTGCTAAGAACAGAAAGATTATTTTATTTGTGTGAATCTTTTCATATGAGCAGAGCATGTTAGGTAATACTACAAGATTTATCTAGGCCACTGAATTCACTGTATGGAGATTTCCCATTAATCTAGTCCTTGTTGTTGTTAGTTGCGAAGTCGTGTCCAACCCATCGCGACCCCATGGACAACGTTCCTCCAGGTCTTCCTGTCCTCTACTATCCTCTGGAATCCATTTAAGCTCATGCCTACTGCTTCAGTGACTCCATCCAGCCATCTCATTCTCTGTCATCCCCTTCTTCTATTGCCCTCAATCTTTCCCAGCATTAGGCTCTTCTCCAGTGAGTCCTTCCTTCTCATTAGGTGGCCAAAGTATTTGAGTTTCAACTTCAGGATCTGGCCTCCTAAAGAGCAGTCAGGGTTGATCTCCTCTAGGACTGATCAGTTTGATTGCCTTGTAGTCCAGGGGACTCGCAGGAGTCTTCTCCAGCACCATAGTTCAAAGACCTCAATTCTTTGGCACTCAGCCTTTCTTATGGTCCAGCTTTCACAGCCATACATTGCAACTGGGAAAACCATGGCCTTGACTATACGTACTTTTGTTGGCAGGGTGATGTCTCTGCTTTTTAGTATGCTGTCTAGATTTGCCATAGCTTTTCTCCCCAGGAGCATCTTTTAATTTCTTGGCTGCAGTCCCCATTTATGGTGATCTTGGAGCCCAGGAAGATAAAATCTGTCACTACCTCCATTTCTTCCCCATCTATTTGCCAGGAATTGAGAGGGCCAGATGCCATGATCTTGGTTTTCTTAATGTTGAGTTTCAAGCCAACTTTTGCACTCTCCTTCTTCACCCGCATCAAGAAGCTCTTTAATTCCTCTTCACTTTTTGCATTAGAGTGGTATCATCAGCATATCTTAGATTGTTGATATTTCTCCCGACAATCTTAATTCCAACTGTTGGTTCATCTAGCCCTGCCTTTCTCATGATGTGCTCTGCATATAAGTTAAATAGGCAGGGCAACAGAATACAGTCTTGCCAGACTCCTTTCGCAATTTTGAACCAATCAGTGGTTCCGTGTCCAGTTCTCATTGTTGCATCTTGACCCACATATAGGTTTCTCAAGAGACAAATAAGATGGTCTGGTACTCCCATCTCTTTAAGAACTTGCCACAATTTGTTGTGATCCACACAATCAAAGGCTTTAGCATAGTCAATGAAGCAGAAGTAGATGTTTTTCTGTAACTCCCTAGCTTTCTCCATGATCCAGCGTATGTTGGCAATTTGATCTCTAGTTCCTCTGCCTCTTCGAAATCCTGCCTGTACTTCTGGAAGTTCTCAATCTACATACTGCTGGAATCTAGCTTGTAGGATTTTAAGCATAACTTTACTTGCATGTGAAATGAGTGCAATGGTGTGATAGTTTGAACATTCTTTGGCATTGCCTTTCTCTGGAATTGGAATGTAAACTGACCTTTTCCAATCCTGTGGCCACTGTTGAGTTTTCCAAATTTGCTGGCAAATTGAGTGTAGCACTTTTACTGCATCATCTTTTAAGATTTTGAATAGCTCAGCTGGAATACTGTCACTTCCACTAGCTTTGCTGTTGCTCAGATTTCCTAAGGCCCATTTCACTTCACATTCTAGGATGTCCTTAAAAAACCATTTCTGGAGGGGGGCTGAACTCTTGCAAATCAAAACAGATACAAGTATGGACTTCACATTCTGCAAAGTAGCAGAAATCCAAAAATATATAATTTCTATTTGTCGAATCACAAAATGTTTCTATTCAGTGCAGCAGTCTGCTACTTCAGCATTCTGTGAAGATGACCATCCAGCCTATGTATAAACACATACAGGGGCAAATGCTCCACTTCCTGAGACAGTCTGTTCCACAACTGAACAATTCTAGGGTTGTTCAGTTCTAGGTCCAACCAAAATCAAAATCTGGTTCCTTCTAATTTAAACTGACTGCTTCTCATTGTACTTCTGAAATAACTGAACAAATTTGAACAGTCCTGTCCCATCTTCCACATCNTGAATTTTAAATAGGGAATAATTTTTAAAAATTTTTAAAGATTTTAAATATGACACAGCTATTAATATATTTGCTTTTTAATTGGTTTTATAGGGGAAATGTTTTTTTTTTGTGTTGTTTTTTAACATGCTGTGAGCCGCCCTGAGTCCCTCTGGGGAGAAGGGCGGCATAGAAGTTTAAATATAAATAAATAAATAAAATAAATAAATAAATAAAATAAATTTATCTAGGCCACTGAATTCACTGTATGGAGATTTCCCATTAATCTAGTCCTTGTTGTTGTTAGTTGCGAAGTCGTGTCCAACCCATCGCGACCCCATGGACAACGTTCCTCCAGGTCTTCCTGTCCTCTACCATCCTCTGGAATCCATTTAAGCTCACGCCTACTGCTTCAGTGACTCCATCCAGCCATCTCATTCTCTGTCATCGCCTTCTTCTATTGCCCTCAATCTTTCCCAGCATTAGGCTCTTCTCCAGTGAGTCCTTCCTTCTCATTAGGTGGCCAAAGTATTTGAGTTTCAGCTTCAGGATCTGGCCTCCTAAAGAGCAGTCAGGGTTGATCTCTTCTAGGACTGATCAGTTTGATTGCCTTGTAGTCCAGGGGACTCGCAGGAGTCTTCTCCAGCACCATAGTTCAAAGACCTCAATTCTTTGGCACTCAGCCTTTCTTATGGTCCAGCTTTCACAGCCATACATTGCAACTGGGAAAACCATGGCCTTGACTATACGTACTTTTGTTGGCAGGGTGATGTCTCTGCTTTTTAGTATGCTGTCTAGATTTGCCATAGCTTTCCTCCCCAGGAGCAAGCATCTTTTAATTTCTTGGCTGCAGTCCCCATTTGTGGTGATCTTGGAGCCCAGGAAGATAAAATCTGTCACTACCTCCATTTCTTCCCCATCTATTTGCCAGGAATTGAGAGGGCCAGATGCCATGATCTTGGTTTTCTTAATGTTGAGTTTCAAGCCAACTTTTGCATCTCCTTCTTCACCCACATCAAGAAGCTCTTTAATTCCTCTTCACTTTTGCCATTAGAGTGGTATCATCTGCATATCTTAGATTGTTGATATTTCTCCCGGCAATCTTAATTCCAACTGTTGGTTCATCTAGCCCTGCCTTTCTCATGATGTGCTCTACATATAAGTTAAATAGGCAGGGCAACAGAATACAGCCTTGCCAGACTCCTTTCCCAATTTTGAACCAATCAGTGGTTCCGTGTCCAGTTCTCATTGTTGCATCTTGACCCACATATAGGTTTCTCAAGAGACAAATAAGATGGTCTGGTACTCCCATCTCTTTAAGAACTTGCCACAATTTGTTGTGATCCACACAATCAAAGGCTTTAGCATAGTCAATGAAGCAGAAGTAGATGTTTTTCTGCAACTCCCTAGCTTTCTCCATGATCCAGCGTATGTTGGCAATTTGATCTCTAGTTCCTCTGCCTCTTCGAAATCCTGCCTGTACTTCTGGAAGTTCTCAATCTACATACTGCTGGAATCTAGCTTGTAGGATTTTAAGCATAACTTTACTTGCATGTGAAATGAGTGCAATGGTGTGATAGTTTGAACATTCTTTGGCATTGCCTTTCCCTGGAATTGGAATGTAAACTGACCTTTTCCAATCCTGTGGCCACTGTTGAGTTTTCCAAATTTGCTGGCAAATTGAGTGTAGCACTTTTACTGCATCATCTTTTAAGATTTTGAATAGCTCAGCTGGAATACTGTCACTTCCACTAGCTTTGCTGTTGCTCAGATTTCCTAAGGCCCATTTCACTTCACATTCTAGGATGTCCTTAAAAAACCATTTCTGGAGGGGGGCTGTTTCCAGGTTGAACTCTTGCAAATCAAAACAGATACAAGTATGGACTTCACATTCTGCAAAGTAGCAGAAATCCAAAAATATATAATTTCTATTTGTCGAATCACAAAATGTTTCTATTCAGTGCAGCAGTCTGCTACTTCAGCATTCTGTGAAGATGACCATCCAACCTATGTATAAACACATACAGGGGCAAATGCTCCACTTCCTGAGACAGTCTGTTCCACAACTGAACAATTCTAGGGTTGTTCAGTTCTAGGTCCAACCAAAATCAAAATCTGGTTCCTTCTAATTTAAACTGACTGCTTCTCATTGTACTTCTGAAATAACTGAACAAATTTGAACAGTCCTGTCCCATCTTCCACATC
>NW_015386629.1:11909-32996 GCF_001527695.2 Protobothrops mucrosquamatus | reverse complement strand
CCTATGTATAAACACATACAGGGGCAAATGCTCCACTTCCTGAGACAGTCTGTTCCACAACTGAACAATTCTAGGGTTGTTCAGTTCTAGGTCCAACCAAAATCAAAATCTGGTTCCTTCTAATTTAAACTGACTGCTTCTCATTGTACTTCTGAAATAACTGAACAAATTTGAACAGTCCTGTCCCATCTTCCACATCTTTCTGATCATGTATTCATGCAGTCCTTTCTTCTACAGGTGAAACATACAACGTAACATAGTTTCTTTGTAAGTTATTCCTTCTAAGCCCCTTATTATCTTGCTTCACTCTGGACATTTCTAAAATGCAATGCCCCAAACTCAACACAATGCTCTAGATTCTGACCAATACAAAATACAGAGGAATTATTACTTTTTAAAAATCTTAATATTATATCTCTGTTGATACTGCTTAATACTGTCTTTAAGTAGAAACAGAATATAGTAGCATATTCAAGACCAACTAACTTTATAATTAGATGTATAGAGTGGGTTAGATCCTGCAGGACTTCAAATAATATGGAACAGGGGGAAGGGATGAAAAAAACCCAGAATGAGGTCAATTAAACAATTGTAATAAGCTACAAACCCATTCTCCCAATTTATACCTTCTGAAATGGATTGGGATTTTTTAATATATATTTTTCTGTTTCATCAGTGCTACTTTGAGGTCAATGATGAAGTATTCTGGATGGTTGAAATGTTGTTCCATTGTCTTATGATTGTTTTGAACTGTAATAACTGTGCATGTCTATTTATCACACACAAGTCCATTTATTCACAGAATATGTGAAATATTTTTTAATGTGTCTTGCTGTCCAGTATGCCCTCTTTCATTTTATATTATGCATTTGATTTTTCTTATTAAAATGTAGACATTTACAGTTGTCTTTGTATCATACTGGCTAAGATAATGTCTTAGCTTGTCAAGATCATCCTAAATCTCATTTAATTTTTATGTCAAATTTATATGATTGACTATTATTGTTCTGTCGCTGAGTCTATACTGACTTGCTAAAAACGCTATTGCATTTTACTGCCTTGTAGTCAGAGGGGAAGATATTTAGGTCCATGCGAAATGTGTGTTATAGAATATTTCACACATTTTCTAAATAGGTGGTATACATAATGCATACTAAATAATGAATCTGTCATATGAACCAATATATTAACTATTAGATACGGGCAATGGTATTCACATTTCTTAGTTGTAAGTACAACTGTCCTAGATGGACCTTACTTTCAGGTAAGTATAGAAGTGCAGACCAAAATAAGCTCTGTGACTATTCAATTCCAATTAAGTCTTTGTTATCAAACTTTCTCCAGAATATCAACAAACTATAATTCTCACAAAGTACAGGCTATAAAACAGGAAAACTAACTATACTTTCCTACATACGTACAATTAGAAACACATTATATGTATATTTTAATACATTCATGGATTGGATTTGGGGAGTCCTGTGGCTAAACAGAGTTATTTATACATGATTAATTCAATTGTCTGATGCATTCATTAGGGGTATCCTCAGACAGCTGGAAAACAGCACTGAGTTGTTAGCAAAACATGTGTGTGAAAGAGAGGCACAAATGGAAGGGAGACTGAATCAAAGTCAGTCCAGGTCTGTGCAGACAAGATGTGCCTGGGCAAGAACCAAGTATACTATTCTCTCCACCCCCCCACCCCCATGTCTTTCTCTATGGAACTCATCAAGTCACTGTCCTTTTGTACTAAACTGACAAAGAAAAGTTAGCTTCATTAAGACCTTGCTTGTTCGTTACAAAACAGGCAAAACCCAGCTATGCTCTCCTGATTTTGAACAAGGGCCGGGAGTGCTTATGAGGTCCTACTCTGTTCTTCCCCTTTGCAGGTGTGGGATTACATTCCCCTAGAATTCCTAGCCAACCTAATCACTGATTGGGACTGCTGGAATTTGCAATCTTAACACATATGAGGCAGGAGGTTGGGGCTGATTTAAGAATAACAACAGCTGAAATCTTTGCTCATTGATGTGGATGATATTCACTCAGTCAGTCCACAAAGACCTCAATGAAATCAAAAGACTTACTTTTCACAGGAAATAGAAATAGGATATAGAATTAGGGAGAGTTTCTTGGCAAACCTTGCTCACATTTTTTTCCTATCAAAGTGCATATAACAAAATATTCTTTTTGGCCAGTAATTGGTGCAAGATTAAAAACACATACAGAGGCAGTATATTAAGGAAATGGAGAAGAGTGTTGGAAACATTTTTTAAGACGCTGTCAAAGCCCAATTTGCCAGAAAGAATTCATTTTAAATGTGGTTTTTCTTTGCTTTTTTCTAGATTATAAAAGAGTGCCTGAAGCTACAATAATCAATGAAAATTACAAATGCTGGCCATCCTACCATCACAAAGGATGTCTCCTTTCTGTATTTGATGTAAATGAGGCTATAGAGGTATGCGAGAGTCATTCGCAATGCAAAGCTTTCGTTTTCATCAACCAAACAACTTGGACAGGTAATGGTTGCCAATCAAAAAAGTTTTGTAATCATAAAGTAGCAAAATGAGAATGTTTGAAAAAAAGACTGGCACATTGAGGCATCCACATAAGAAAATAATTAATCTGTTCATAATATCACAATAGTCTCTGTGATTACTGTACCTAGCTTTTCATGTGCCTTGGAGACATTTCTTTACGAAGTAAATAGTAATCAGTTCACCAACTATCTTTTTTTTGTGATAAAATTCTACAAAGGGATTCCTTGTGACTAAAGCACATAGAATTGTCTGAATGAAGATCTATGAATGGCAAATTGTGCTTTCCATCACATTTTATTTTGCAAAAGGAGTCATTAACCTTATTGAATTCAAACTTATGAATTCAAACAACTTCTTTATTCTTGTTTCTTAAGTTAGGCCTACATTTCTCAGAATTCCAGCTAGAATGTACGATCGCTATATTGCCCGGCAATATAGCCTTGCAATTCTGGGAAATATATTTTCAAATCATCATCATCATCATCATCATCATCATCATCATCATCATAATAATAATAATAGTAAAGTTGGAAGGGACCTTAAAGGTCATCTAGTCCAACCCTCTGCTCAGGCAGGAAACCCTATACCATTTCGGACAAATGGCTGACCAGTCTCTTCTTAAAAACTTCCAGTGTTGGAGCATTCACCGCTTCTGGAGGCAGGTTGTTCCACTGGAATCCTAGTGGATGATCACTTGACCATGAGCTAGCAGTGTGCAGCAGCAGTCAAAAAGGCTAATACAATCCTCGGTTGTATAAACCAGAGGCATAGAATCAAGATCACGTGAAGTATTAGTACCACTTTATAAAACCCTAGTAAGACCACACCTGGAATACTGCAGCCAATTTTGGTCACCATATCACAAAACAGATGTTGAGAGTTTGGAAAAAATTCAGAGAAGAGCAACTAAGATGATCAAAGGCCTGGAGACTAAAACATACGAAGAATGACTGCAGGACTTGGGTTTGGCTAGTTTAAAGAAAAGAAGAAACAGGGGTGACATGATATCAGTATTCCAGTATTTGAGGGGCTGCCACAAAGAAGAGGGGGGTCACGTTATTCACCAAAGCACCAGAGGGCAGGACAAGAAACAATGGTTGGAAACTGAACAAAGAGAGAAGCAACCTAGAATTAAGGAGAAATTTCCTGACAGTGAGGACAATTAACCAGTGGAACAGCTTGCCTGCAGAAATTGTGGGTGCTCCATCACTGGAGATTTTTAAGAAGAGGCTAGAGCCTAGACAGTCACTTGTCTGAGATGGTATAGGTTCTCCTGCATAAGTGGGGGGCTGGACTAGAAGACTTCCAGCTCTATTCTATTACAGAAGAGAATCCATGCTGAGGCTTTGGGGATAACAAGAGCAATGAAATTAATCTCCAAAATGAAATAAAAATATAGCAGAAAAACTGAAAGACAGAGAGAGAGAGAGAGAGAGAGAGAGAGAGAGAGAGAGAGAGAGAGAGAGAGAGAGAGAGAGAGAGAGAGAGAGAGAGAGAGAATTTTTTTTTTTTTTTTTTTTTTTTTTTTTTTTTTTTTTTTTTTTTTTTTTTTTTTTTTTTTTTTTTTTTTTTTTTTTTTTTTTTTTTTTTTTTTTTTTTTTTTTTTTTTTTTTTTTTTTTTTTTTTTTTGAGAGAGAGAGAGAGAGAGAGAGAGAGAGAGAGAGAGAGAGAGAGAGAGAGAGAGAGAGAGAGAGAGAGAGAGAGAGAGAGAGAGAGAGAGAGAGAGAGAGAGAGAGAGAGAGAGAAAAGATTAGCTCCAAACGTATAAAATAACTCCAAAGATGTAAAAATCTAAAATATAAAAGCCAGTAAAACATTTTTTGAGGGAAAAACAAAAAAAGGAAAAAAAAAGGATTTGCCTAAGATTGAAAATCAAGATGGCTCAAAAATATCTTTATGGGGGGCATTTTATGGAGAGGAACCGCTACTGAGGAGGATCACCAAATGATTATGCTGGAGAAGTCAGAGAAAGCTCAGGAGATCATTCAGCAGATGGCTTTAGTATTTATTTTTTTTTAAATCTGTCTTGGGAATGTCCAGAGGACAAATTGTTGATGATGATAGCACTTGAGAGAAGGGATTTAGGGAAGCCACTCTCCTTTGTGTTAAGACTAAGCCGAGGTCCACTGGCTACAATAGTGATCCTGCAAAATACATTCCAACGCCTTTTCTTTATCAGTCCTGATGAGTTCCAAAGAGATTAGCGTGTGTGTGCTGGATGACTGTTTCCAGCTGGATGCAATGTAAGCAGGCTCTTCCTTTGACAAGCAGAGCATTCTGTTCTCATATCTCAGCACTTGCAGATCCTAACAAATGCCACCTCACTGAAAGGGCAGCCTCAGATGAACTCTGGAAACTTGACAAAGGTCATGCCTGCTGCTATCAGTCTTAGCTATTGAATTATATTGTAAACTGTTTAATAATAACTTTGAAATATGTTTCTGGCCTATGAAACAATTTACAAGAAATTAACCCAGTATAACATTTAACGATAGTTAAATTACGTATAGGCAGAGCCAAAAGTCAAGCAAAATAATCTGTTACAGCTTAGATAGCATATTAACCCCATTTGAACTCAAAAAGTAGATTTTTTTAAATTTTAGTATTATTTTTGGATGAATCTTCTTTGATTAGAACAGGGGTCTTCAAACTTGGCCCTTTTATGACTTGTGGACTACAACTCCCAGAATTCCTCAGCCAGGCATGCTGGCTCAGGAATTCGGGGAGTTGAAGTCCACAAGTCATAAAAGGGCCAAGTTTGAAGACTCCTGGATTAGACCATCGTATCTCAATTTGTTTGGAGGGGCAATATTTGAAAGATAAGGTGAGAAAAAAAGGATACACAGTTGTTAATTTCCCAATCTTTCCCCGATAGATAGATAGATAGATAGATAGATAGATAGATAGATAGATAGATAGATAGATAGATAGATAGATAGATAGATAGATAGATAGATATGCACGTACCAAATTGTTGTCACTGACTTTTGGGGCTGTACCAGGAATGATGACTGTATTGCTATAATCAGACTTAAATGCCATGCTCCTCCACTTATTACGGTGTAATGGGTAATTTCAACCAAAAACTCTTCAGTATATATGGCAACAATGCTTAGTTCATAATATTATGCTTTTGTTGGATTAAATCAAACTCATCAGGATTTTAGTGGTATTTATAGGCCGGGAATCCTGGAATGTGTTAGTTCTCACAGAGCAATCATGCAAATAAGTATCATTTATTTATTTTTGTGATAAACATGTCTCATGCTTCTCTTATAGATGGGCTATGGCTAGTCTTCATAGGAAGGCTATTCCTTTCTTAGAAGTAACCATTGAGAACTCTTGATGTACAATTATGATCCTGATTTGATATATTAAGGTGACCAACTTTTTTACAATGAAAAGGAAGACACAAATAAATTGAAGAAAAAAATATCGTAAATAAAAGAAACATTTTATTCATTGCAACAATAATATAGAATACACTATAATATGATAAATGCATAATAAAAAACATTTGTAACAATAACATTTTATATTGTAATTATGCTTACATGCTGCGCCCCCGCCCACAGCTGCCCCACCAGCACTGCTGCCCCGCCGTGTAGAGCGGGCCCCACGGCTCCCAAAGCACCAGCTGCACCGGCTCTGGTCCCGGGGGGAAGTCCGCCATCGACACACCCCGCCTGCAGCCGCCCCGCCAGCACCCTGCACAGCCCCGTGTAGAGCAGGCCCCAGGGGGGCAGCTGGCCACTACCGCCCTCACACCCCCGCCCACAGCAGCCCCGCCGCCCCTGCCTCTTGCGCCCGTAGCCATTATTGCCCTTGCAGGGCTGAAGATCAAGAGAAAGTTACCGTGGCGTTGCCGCTCCAGTCTCCTCCAGATGGTGTAGTTGGGTAGCAGGGAGGGGTGCAAAGTTCCTGCCAATTCGCCTTCACTGTAGAAAACTTACATGTGCAAAGTTTGCTTGCCGGGTGTTGTGGCGCGCTCAGCAGCAATTCCTATTGGCTTTTGAAAGCCAATAGGGGGAGTAGCATAACTCATGCAAAAGTTGAAAAAAAACCATCGAAAAAAGGTGCCGGAACGCCGTTCTGAGCGTTTTATGAGAAAAAAAAGCCCTGCAGATTAGTCTTCAAATATCGAAAAGGAGGACATGTAGGAGGACACTTTTCAAGGGAGGACAGAACTCACAAAAGGAGGACCGTCCTCCCTAAAGGAGGACGGTTGGTCACCTTAATATATACTAGGGCTCCTCAAACATGGCCACTTTAAGACTTGTGGACTTCAACTCCCAGAATTCCCCAGCCAGCCATGTCTTAAAGTGGCCAAGTTTGAGGAGCCCTGGTATATACCTCGCAAAAGAAGAGGTTGTAGTTGGATAACTTCAGAGTTAGTTTTAGGTTAAAATTTCTTTATACTTCCTAATCAATAGGAGTAGTACTACTAATAATAAATTATTTGTTGTCTGACAAGGTCGTCAACTTGTGTACTTCAAGATGGGATCCACTTCCATTGTGCCTGACCATGCCAAGATAACGTATGTGAAAAGATGAAGTTTACGTGTCCTATAAGCTCAATTCTGGGCAGGTTTACTCAAACTACATCTACGTGCCTTACTCCATAGTAAGTGCACCCAGGTTTGCTACCCTGGTTCAATTGGTCAATATGACAGCTGTTGGGGTTTTTGTTTTTTGTTTTTTTTAAAAAAATGAAAATGGCTTTTGTGTGCAAAGAAGCTGAGAATGGGGAGGAAACTGCACTCAATCTATACAGAGCAAAACAAGTTTAAGAAGAGACCTTTATTACCTGAAGGAATGTGCAATATAATGACGTTTTTAAAATATGACTCTATATGAAGAAGCATAATGAAATCCAAAATGTGACACACTGCATGGCTAGCCTTACAGTGTTAGAAAGCAGCAGCGTGCTTTTCTGACGAAAATTACACACTCTCTGTACAATTTTGCTGAGGGTTGGTTGAAAATTCTTCCTTTTCATAAGAAGCTCAGGATTACTTATTCCAATATTTATGTGAGTAAGTATAATTAATGCAGCACTGTTAAGTCTCTTGAAGATCAAACTTTCTGGAAGACAATCAGGACTTCTGTGATTGTATGAAACAAAAAAGAGTTGAACATCAGGGTGGTCCTTGGGTAAGGGATTAATTTGCTATCAGAATTGACATCCAATTTTTAAAATCTAGTAATTCTATCACTTTCATTAAACCAGCAAAATTTGTCTGTGAAAAAAAATATGTGCAATTTCACAGTTTGCAGAAGATATTATCTTAAAAGAAACATTGCTTCACTTTAACAGAGGAAGAAATCAGAAGTGTGGTTCAGTCCTTTTAGCCTTCAAATATTATGACCTTATGGAGTGTATTCTCTCTTGAGGGTATCAAGTATTACTTCACTGACTTTAGCATATCACAAGCTAATTCTGCAGCTCCGGGGATTCAATTTGCTGAATGGGGTTCTGATTTTTTTTTTTTTTTACCCAAGTGTCCCCTGGTAGCACCACTGGAAATAATGCCACTTTTAAAGTTGCACATGTCATCTGCAGTTTTAATCTGATTGTATAAAAGTATGCATTGCATCTGCTGCTCAGTTACTTTTTTAAAAAATGATTAATGTGCTTTTAATCAGTCTAACTGGTTAATTGACTGAATTTTGCAATTATAGTACCTATACAATCACCATAGCCTATGCCTAGTTTAACAATAAGCTAGAGGTTGCTCCTTATTGTGATGAAAATGAAGTATGAGAGAATTATACACTGTAAGCCTATAGTGTGAGCATGTGTTAGTAAATGGAGCAGGGTAATTGCTGTCTCCAGCTCACACTCCGAACTGAACCCATTTACTTTTCCCATGTGGGTGGAATGTGTTTCACACAGCTTCGGAAATTAAAAGTCCATGAGACATGGGGGCTAATCTTCTTAGTAGGGGAAAGAGAAGGAGGTATTATCATGTTACAGAAGCTTCTGAAAATTGTAGTCTGTTTGCTTAATCCTGATGGACTTCATAGGAACCTCCAGCAATTGAGTCTATAAAGATCAATATAATTTCTTATGGGTTTCATTTTTGGTTATATCGATCCAAGGTTATAGGAATGCATTGATCAAGCTATGCATATTTAAATGCTAATTCAAAATTTTGTTTCTATATATTCCAGTGTCTTATTTTATCTAAAATGGGACACTGGAATATACCCAAACAAAATTTTGAACTGGCATTTGGATACGCATCATGACTTGATTAATTCATTGCTATAGCCTTGCATCAATATTTAGAGCTGATTATTATTAATTTAACTCAAATTGAAAAGTTTTAAAATCTGAAACTAAAGTGCACACTTGATGTGCTGCACACACGAGATGTTTAATGAACTAAAAAGTCCGGATTCTCATATTGATGAAATGGACTATCCAAATTGCTGTCCAAGGGACACTACTTTGAAAAATATTTTCACTTGCATTTGGTTCTAAAAATCGATGGAATTGTTCCTAGAGGAGGCAATATAAATGATGACATAACATCCTGCAACTAGATGTTCAGAATACTAGGGAAAAACTTTATTTGGGGCTAGTCACTTTTATTTATCCAAAATCAGATAGAAATGTATCCCCTGGCAACTACCACTAATGAAAGATGTAATTTTTCCAGAGTATTTACAGTAAAAGATAAATTTCTGCTGGTGATTGTTTTGAATTCTTAAGCTGTTGCTTACTAGCTTTAAAAATAAAATGTCTTTAACAACAGCAAATAAACCCAAGCCTTAATAATGGAAAATTTGTAACAGGCAAAATGTACGGATGTAGATTATGCTTTCAATGAAAGCAAGCAAGAAAATGTTAAACGTGACAAATGTCATGCTTTTACCTAGTTTGTACATCCAGGAAATTTTCTACTTTTGTTCTTAAATTGTTTATTTTTATATGAAAATAAAATGAAATGGATGAACTTCTTTCTGCTTTGGCTGTAACTTTATTTATTTATTTATTAAATTTATATGCAACACAACTCACTGTTGAGTGACTCTGAGCGGCTTTTGGGGTCCCTCTTATTGCTGCTACTCTAAAATACTGTGCTATCATAAAGAAACGCTTCTAGAGAGGGTCATTGTCAAATCAAACAGGAGACAGAAGCTTGTGGCCTTCTATATGAAAGGCATTTGTTCAATCTGTGGATTGTTTTAAAACATAAAATGAATGTATCAAAACCTGAAATGAGTTTCAAACTCCAGGAGCTATACCTGAATAAAAGACTGTTTGCCCTTGTAGACATCAGGCCCTAGAGATTAGACTAGGTTGGGATTTTTTAAAAACTTTCCCTGGCTAGTATCTGCCTCTCTCTGTGATTGTGTTTGCTCACATTGCCCATCTCTGTGATCAGGCATGTTGTGACGCAGCAGTTAGAGAGATAGCAATTCAAACATTCTTTTATTCACAAAATTCTAATAGATACTATAGGAATCAAACCTATAGGAATCAAACCTAGGATTATTGTGAGGACAAGATTGGAGGAAATTCAGTTATGCAGCTTAGATTCTTCTTTAGAAAAGTTATTCCAATATATTTTTAAATGTCTATACAGTACCGTATACATTTCTTTTCTGCTGGCTCTCCATTTATTGTTCTCACAATAAATCTTTCTCAAAAGATGCAATATTTTTATATTCAATTAGATTATGTTTGTTAACATAGATTGTGGTTTACCACAGTTTGACTTAATAAAGTTTATGATGCCTCACAGAATGGGACAACTTACTGCGGCCATCTTGCCGTGGCCAACTCACCATGGCCTTCTTGCTGCACCAACTCACCATGGCCATCTCACCACGCCAACCCAGCACAGCCATCTCACTGGAGCCATTTGGCCATGGCAACTTGCCATGGGACAACTAGCCATGGCCAACTTGCTGTGGGACAATTCCATGTGAGATAACTCAATGCCATAAATATTATCCAACAGTGTTTCTTTGACATCATTTCCATTCACAAAAATGGAAATAAAGTAGAAGAAACAATGGTGGGTAACATTTATCACATTGAGTTATTCCAAATGGATTGTCCCACAGCGAGCTGTCCCACAGTGAGTTGGCCATGGCAAGTTGGTCTGTGGCAAATTGGCCATGGTGAGTTGGCTGCAGTGAGTTGTCCTAGATCCTATGCCTCAAAATTATTTGATTATTAATATAAAGCCTTCATTAGGTCACACTTTTAAAAAATAATTACGTTTCTTATAGAATGTGAATAGAAACCTGTAGAATAGACTGCACAATAGAAGCAGTAATGCTATAATAACTTTTGTTCAAACTTCCTTAAATCCAGTTTTCTGTCCAAAGAAACAAATGTTCCAATGAAAATAGCAGAAGAAAGAAAGGTACATAGCAATTTCTGTAGAAGGTTGGGATTTGCATTCGTAGGATTTCTTGTGAGAAGCATAGGAACCTTTTCACGTGTTGAAAATTTCAATGGGTTTGTATATTTCCTTGGCTTCTTCAATCAACTTTATTTCTATGGTAGAAAAATTAAAGAATCTACCAACCCTGCTCTAAACAATGATCTTGGGCATAAAAAGAAAGAAAATTCCTCAGATCAGAAGACAGATATACTGTTTACATAGCACAAAAGGAATTGTCAACTTCTGAAATGAACAATCTGCCAGGCAAATTTAGCAAATGGGACTGGGGAGCTGAGGAGATTTTGATTGCAATACAGACCACATTGGTCTTAAAAATGTTGGGTCTTTTCAAACTTTTAAAGTATTGAAATGCAAAGTGTGGATTTTCAGTTGGTTGGGGGGGGGAGAAAGAAATTAGTAAGTAGGTAGGAACACAATTTGTTTAAAGATGTTAGTCTTAAAAACGGACATGATAGTCTTTATATGCACGACACAATATATGTACTGTTATTGGTAATGGCAGCAAAAACCAAAAATCTTAATTTTCCATTTGTGCTCCAATGTCATCTCACAAGACTGGAAAAAATAAAGAAGGTGTCAAACACTATGACCATAAATAAATATTTGTGACTAATATCCGTTTCATCAAGTACCATTCCCATTTGCCAAATAGATACATGGATAAGCATATTGAGGACAAAAAATGGAAATGGCAGTGAAAAATAAGAAGCATAGGGTATGACAACTCTGTGTAAAAGCGTTATATATGCAAAGCTACAATTTCTGAAATAAGCTGTTGGATACAACATGATGATCCAAGGGTTGTTATATTAATATACATATAAAACAATAGAATGGAATAGAAAAGTTCTAGCCTGCTTGGCAACTATAATAATAGCTGAAGTTTCCAGAATATAATGATAAAAATACAATTAAGTCTTAAGACCACTGAATTATACTGCAGACTACTGATACGAGATCATCTCTCTTTCTCTTTCTCTCTGTCTCTATCTCTATATCTACCAGTGTGTGTGTGTTTGTGTGTTGTACTCAGCATACAGTATGTATATGTACTCTATTATTTATTTATTTATTTATTTATTTATTTATTTATTTATTTATTAAATTTATATACCGCCCTATCTCCCTTGCGGGACTCAGGGCGGTGAACAGGTGATACTAAAAACCACGGTAATAAATAGTTTGTTTTAAAATCGAATTAAATAACGGGCCTGTTCTAAAAACACACCCGTAAAAAAACCCCCACTGAAACATAAGCTACGCCAGGCCGGCCGCACGGAATAGATGGGCCTTCAGGGCTCGGCGAAAAAGGCGCAGGTCCGCAACTGTATGTAGGTCGGGGGGTAGGTCATTCCAGAGGGCAGGAGCTGCCACAGAGAAGGCTCTCCCCCTGGGGGTCGCCAGCCGGCATTGTCTGGCCGACGGCACCCTAAGGAGGCCCTCTCTGTGGGAGCGGACTGGCCGAAGGGAGGTGTTTGGTAGGAGGCGGTCTTGCAAATACCTAGGTCCATTGCCATGGAGCGCTTTAAAAGTTGTTACTAACACCTTGAAGCGCACCCGGAAGGCCACCGGCAGCCAGTGCAGCTCGCGCAGGAGAGGTGTTACATGGGAACATCTAGAGGCCCCCAAAATCCCCTGCACAGCCGCATTCTGAACTAGCTGGAGCTTCCGGGTGCACCTCAAGGGGAGCCCCATGTAGAGAGCATTGCAATAGTCCAGGCGGGAAACAACGAGGGCTTGAGTGACTGTGCGTAGGGCGTACCGATCCAGAAAGGGGCGTAACTGGCGTATCAGGCGAGCCTGATGAAAAGCCCCCCTGGCCATGGCCGTCACATGATCGTCTAAAGACAGCCAAGCATCCAGGAGGACGCCCAGGTTGCGAGCCCTCTCCGCGGGGGCTAATGACTCGCCCCCGATAGCCAGAGATGGAAAGCTGAGCTTTCATCGGCCAGCACTACCAACATCATCAGAACGTAATGCAAGATTGCTGGGAGTTCTTGCGGCTCTGCGCCAGGCTCTTTGATCTAGTTATCGGTCCGTCCGTTTTCTCTACTTGGTTTGTTCTTAAAGGGCACACGTCTCTTACGTGTGCCCGGAAAGCACCAGTATAGTAAGAGACGTGTGCCCTTTAAGAACAAACCAAGGTTATATATATATGTATATTATATATATCATATATATATAACCTACAGCTTCTTGGGCTATTATAACTTGCTTGTTATGTTGCTTCTTATAGTACAAGGACATTGAATAATAAATGGTTTCAAAACAATTGCCTTTACAACAGAAAACTGCTAATGGAAGAGCAGCTTTGGCGGAAGTAAGAAGCTTAATTGTGTGTGATTCATAATCTGTGAAGTTTGTTTGTTTTTCTCTCTCCAACATCTTTCAGGAGCTGTAGTGGAGAACCCTCAGTTACAGTGGCACTCAGAGGAAACTGAAAGTTCTTATCTAAAGTGAATCTATTGTCTGTCCTATAAAATATGGACAGCTTATTGATGGGCAAAAGGAAGTAGCTTGGCAATCTGAGAATTTATTACAGAACTCTTTAGAATTTGGACAACTTTGAGAATGCTTATAATAGTAAAAGAGCACCACTCTCAAAGATGGGAAGGAAGAGCAGGATGTCTCCTTGCCAGATAGAAGCAGATGTGTATTAGCTAGGGTTTTCTTTTCTTTTCTTTTTCTTTCTATGATTTTGTGGGAATCAAAAACAAATTCTGACTTTGACATGAGCAAGGGTCTATGTTTCTGGTGAAATTAATCCTGACCATTAGACTCTCAAATAATGTTTCAAATGGAATGGACATTAGATTTCTTATGTTGGCAGTGTAAGACTTTTGAAGGTATACGATTTGGTTACAGCTTTGTTTTTGTTGTAAATGTGGATTTAAGTTTGGAAAGAATTTAATTTTGAAAATAAATATTATAATTAAGGATCTCAATGTGATATTGAACTATATTCCTAACACATGGAATTTGTGTTTTAATGAAAAGTGTTGGCCCTCTCAAGGCCAATATATAGCTAAGGGTCTATGTAATTAGAAAGAAAGCCACTCTCCTGATTTGAAGGAATAGAACCTAGATATGAATTTGTAATCTGTCTTTTAAAAATCTCTGTTCTAAACGTGAGAAGATGAAATGGTACATTGCTATGTAGCCTAGATTTAATGATAAATAATTTTATATAGATTTTTGTATTTACCATGTACAGTAGCTCTCTCTGTTAATTAATCTTGCTCTTACATTTAATTCATTTTAGTCATTTTAAGATATTTTGATTTTTTTTCACTGTAGTTATTTAATGCAGATTCCTTATTGTGTATATTTCACCATTTTAACAAATAAAATTCAGGAGAAAAAAGGTCCCCAAACTAAAAGGAGGTATATCAAGAACTGGTAGGAAAAAATGAAGTAGGGGGATCACATGAGAGCATTAGATTCTGGAAGGCATCTGATTATCAATCAATCAGAATAGAGTTGGAAGGAACCTTGGAGGTCTTCTAGTCCAACCCTCTCCTGCTCAAGCAGGAGAACCTATACCATTTCAGACAAGTGACTGTCCAGTCTCTTCCGAAAAACCTCCAGTGATGAAGCACCCACAACTTCTGAAGGCAAGCTGTTAGACTGGTTAATTGTCCTCACTGTTAGGGTTATGTACATAGAATCATACATCAATTAGCCTGTAGGCTGCCTGCCTCAGTCTAAAATGTACTTAGCAAATAAGCAGTGACAGTTGCTTTTTCATTTCGTGGATAGCCTACTGGTTTCTTTCTTCCTTTCCACACTATCATCCAAGATTTGGAGGTGTATTCAAGTGTCCAACTGGGCCAGAAAAATAAGAGAAAGACAATTACAACTGGGTGGAGGAATATTTGAGGACTAATTACTTGTAACAACAGTAATTAGGAAAACAGGAAAAGTAAAAATTGGAAAAAATTGACAGACTTTGGTCATGGCAACTTGGACACTCATGCATGAAGCCCATGAGCTATAGATTGTCCTCCATTGTCTAAAAGCTTATGATGCAGCCATTATGCTTCAAGCTAAGCAAGTCTATATCTGGTCCGTGACAGATGGAAGCTGATGATGATAGAATATTTATGATAGTGTGGGAATAAATGCAGAATATAAACATCCCAAATAAACATATAATGAATTAAGTAATGCAAAAGAAAAGAGAATCAATGTTGTGACACAATCAGGAGAAGGGGTTGATGGGTAAGAATGTGGTTGGAAGGAATTTGGGAGAATTTTAAAAGAAAAAAAATATTCAGAGTAAAGAGTAAAGCTTTTACAGTTTGGTTGAAAGGCTTTGTATGATGCATTATTGTGATATGTTGCACCTTACTGCCAGATATCAGAGTGTCTCCCAAAAACTGAAGCTAGTCAGCTGAGTGATCCTCGTATCAAAGATTAGGTTTTTATAAAAGAGCATCTTTGATTCCTCCTTTCCCTTCATTTCTCCACTATGAAATTCTGATGGAGCAGAAGATGGGCTCATTGCTGTCCCAACTTCTCTCCTCATCATGTTTCCATCCTTATTTGTCTATAGAGTCGCTCCCTTTGTAGAAATGAGGCAGATCATTCCAGCAATTCAGAAAATTGCACATGTCTTAGCGATAATAGCAGAAGACAAATCTTCATGCATGCCTGACCAATGATGAGCGGATGAGGGCTTTCGATGATACAGTACTTCTGCCACAGGCTGGCAAACAGATTTAATTCTGCTATGATCTGTAAATGGAATAGGGGAACAAACATTGATAAAAGAAGAAATACATCAGCCAGGTCTGAACAAAGCCATACTCGATGCTCACTCCTTGAGCTAAACTAGTTGTGGCTGCATGACAGAAATAATACGCAAAATTCCACTCAGAGACTCAAGTAAGGATTAATTTTTAATTCCTTAAAGCCAAATCAAGATACAATACACATGCTGTTTCAGTTCCTATCCCCATTGTTCTTTCTTTCTTTCTTTCTTTCTTTCTTTCTTTCTTTCTTTCTTTCTTTCTTTCTTTCTTTCTTTCTCTTTCTTTCTTTCTTTCTTTCTTTCTTTCTTTCTTTCTTTCTTTCTTTCTTTCTTTCTTTCTTTCTTTCCCTCCCTCCCTTCTTTCCTTCCTTCTGTATTTACACTCTTTTAGTTTCTAACTTATCCTGCTTCTCTTAGCCCTCATCTTTGGATATTTTAAGCTTTTTGCATGCCAATAAAATCTTTCAGAAACATAGGGTTTTAAAAAATTAGCTGCCTAGAAGCTTCCTTCACCAATTCATATTTTATTTCACTACCCTAAAACTGCAGAGATCTTTTCCTTTATTCAGCCTATTTCTGCCTACCCAGGACTGAGCTATTGCATATATGCTGCTGAATGTTGCCTCCTTCAGGTTCAGAAGTCACTTAATTCTACCTGAATATGGACAACAAGACAGTATTTTCTCTGCCTGGGAAGGAAGCAAACTAATTTAGGTAGCATTTAATAGGCCATATAAATTAATACAGTTGAGACCTAGGACCCTGCCCTTAAGTTTTGCCATTGGAGGCAGCTCAGTCATTTTGCCAAATGGGAAGACAGGTCCAGATAGAATCACATATACTCCAACTGTTCATTGGGACAGGGAAATTCAGTACATTCTAGCCTACGTTTTACCCATATTTGGAAAAGGTACAGAAATATAGATAAGAGTTATATATTAGGGGCTTTGGCATTGTTCAAAATGCAGGTGTTTTCCAAAAGTGAAAAGCTAACATGTTTACTGCCAATGCCTGTGTGCATGTTATAGTAGTATATAGCATGCACCACTTCCAGATATATTAGCTCCCAAAGTGGATACTTTTATCTTTGTTAAGGACCAGTCTTGGCAAACTTGCTCCAGTTCTAAGCTAATATTAAATATGAAACTTGGAGTTCAGCTACAGAAGGCCTTAAGTTGGAAAAACCTGAATTAGAACATGTGTACAACTACCAGATCCACATTGATGGGTTCTTACTGCAGAAATGTTAACTTACTTGATCACTGACAGATTACAATAAAATGAGCAAAAATATACAACAATTTCTGCTCACATGTACAATGGCTGCAACTCAGGAGGATCATGAAACATGTTTCCATATTGCTCTATCCGACACCTGTGCTGGATAAGGATAAGGAAGATTGCAGTCCAATCTATATCAAGGGTGGCATGCTGGGATGTCAATTTAAGCTAGACATAGTAGCATCCTTGGGTGGGGTGGTGGTGGACATGTAGCTATTCTGTTACCCAGAATATAGAAGAGCTGGAAATTCCCGTAAGGATCTTTTAATCTATTGAGAGGGAATCAGTTTATGGTGACTACTCTCTTATCACTGTCAATAGAATCCAGAAAGTTGGTCAATTTAGTCAATTAGTCAGTCCCTGCTCAATGCAGGAATTTGTTTTAAGACACTCCCAGGAGATAGTTCTCTAGCCTCTGTGCATGGTCTCGATAGACTGCTGCTTTCATCAGAATGCCTAAAAAAAGAATCATGCTGCAAGTTCTGGCTTTTCAGGGTGCACGTGCAATGCATATATAAAAGGGGGAAAAGCTTCCTCATGTGGGCAGAATACTGCTGTCATCAGACTCACCTGTTTGACCTCCCCATCCACACTCATCCATCACTGCTGCCTATTCTGGAACACATCCAATGAAGAGGAGCCCATTGTAGTAAGAAGTGCTTGTGGCCAGTCCAGATGAGATCTACATACTGATCACCTGCTTCAGCAAGTGTCAGAAGTTATGTGTTGGCCATCAGCACTGCACCAGTGGAATTTCTGTGCCCATCTGCATTCTCAGATTCAGCTATTCTTTACTGAAACTAGAACTGGTTGGGGGGAGAGTAGTGTGTACTCTTTGAAATGTGCATTGTGCACTGAAAATTCATGCGGGCATATTTTTCTCCCACACATTTACATATTCGCCTCACTTCTGAATGAATGTTTAATGTGCTGTCTTTACGTTTCAAATTCATTCAATCTTAGGCTGATAAAATTTCATGCTGCTATCAAGCAGACCATTGGATTAGAAAGAGGGAAGTGGGTGGTGCAATAGAGGGAGAGAAAGAGAGAAAAAGCAGTGGAAAAGAAAATGGCAAATTTGCTGTGTTTAACACATTAGAGGCCATCTGTATTTTATTCAAATAGTATTATATATTTGGTGAGAATATAAAACAGCTTTATGAGTCAGTGTACGCATGGCAGTCACTTGAATATCTATAATGGGAAACATGTTTTAGATTGGAAGTTGCAAAGGGAAATCAAATGTTTGAAGTGTCAAAGTTGGAGAAATATAAAATATGCCTGACACCATAGCTATTGAAGCCAAATGGAATAAATCATCATCTCAGGGAAGAAAACCCCACCAAGCTCTTGGCTGCAAATCTCATTTTCCTATGCTCAAATAAAATTACATACAACCTGATAATTTAACTAGACTTGTCAATGGGAGATGATTGAGCCCCCAGGCTTTAGCTTATAAGCAGAAAAAAAATCATTACGTTATCTGAGAAATGTATTCAAACACCTAAGGTCTTTAATTCAAATCAATAAACTAAGATAACTCTTTAAAAACCCGTGCTTATTCCTAAACACAAAAGATTGTGATGTCCTATTATGTTATGGCTGAGTTAAAGGTAAAAATAGATAAATCAATGAAATAAATTTATTTAGGTAGTACTTCTAACCAGGAGAGGAAGAAAATAAATCCTACTAAAAAGGCAGTGTTCAACTTCCATTGGGTCAAGAACTAAATATTTCCTTGAATGGTATGTTAGGACTTATTTTCCAAAAGTGTGTGAAATCATCAGAAAAGTGTAAAGTTAAAAATGAATAACAGAAATCTCCCTCTCCCCCTCTTTGTCCTCCCCACTTCTGGAATAAAGTTAATTCTTAATAAAAATGATGTTGTTGTTGTTGATGATGATGATGATTGATAATATCCACCAGTAACCTGGTACTGAAATGTGAATCAGTCAAGGCATTTTTACTTAGAAGGTCTCAGATAAAATGCCAGGGAAGATCTCTGCCAGTTAACCTAAAAAAATCAATGTCAAAAGAATGCCATCTGGTAGCTACCAAACAAGAAGATGCTACCTAGCCCCAAACATAGAAGCTGAAGCATCCAGAAAGAATTCTTTCTGTTATGAACTGTGCTGATGTTTCTTTTCTTTTTTTTAAATAATATTTTATTAATTTTCCAATTTTACATTTAAGTATTTAAAAAGCAATGTGGTGGCTGGGTTAATCAATAGTTCAATAACATACAAAAATCTTTAGTACAAATCTCACGTTATAACATCAAATATTTCCTCTCTAGTTCCCTTAATATCTACTAGCTCGTATTTAAGTTAATATAGTTCTTATTATATTAATTAAGTAAAAACATCGTTATTACATTTATCAATAATTTTTTAGCTTATACATATCTTAATTACTTTTACATTCAATCTTTATAGACAATCAATGTCCTGTTATTGATTTTTTCCCAATTTTTAGTTTCCCATCAATGTTCAAATTTAACATTTGATATTTATAATTTCCAGGCTTTAAGTAACCAAAGTTTCCCTTATCTCAATTCATAACAAAATCTAATATTCAAAATACACATCTTATCTATTTTAATATAATTTTGTTCTATGACTCATTCAAATCATTCAGAATGAGAACTCATTCAATCTACATGGAGGGAAGTGTGTAGTGGGGTGCCCCAGGGCTCTGTTATGGGCCCAATGCTCTTCAACATCTTCATCAATGATTTGGATGAGGGGATAGATGGGGAACTCATCAAATTTGCAGACGACACCAAGCTGGCAAGAATAGCCAACACTCCAGAAGATAGGCTTAAGATACAGAAGGATCTTGACAGATTTGAACATTGGGCGCTATCTAATAAAATGAAATTCAATGGTGAAAAAAGTAAGATTCTACATTTAGGCAAGAAAAACCAAATGCACAAGTATAGTATAGGTGGTACCTTGCTCAATAGTAGTAACTGTGAGAGGGATCTCAGAATCCTAGTGGACAATCATTTAAATATGAGCCAGCAGTGTGCTGCAGCTGCCAAAAAAGCCAACATGGTGCTAGGCTGCATTAACAGAGGGATAGAATCAAGATCAAGTGAAGTGTTAATACCAGTTTACAATGCCTTGGTAAGGCCACATTTGGAATACTGCATCCAGTTTTGGTCACCACAATGTAAAAAGATGTTGAGACTCTAGTCTAGAAAGAGTGCAGAGAAGAGCAACAAAGATGATCAGGGGACTGGAGGCTAAAACATATAAGGAACGGTTGCTGGAATTGGGAATGTCTAGTTTAATGAAGAGAAGGACGAGGGATGACATGATAGCAGTGTTCCAATATCTCAGGGGCTGCCACAAAGAAGAGGGAGTCAAACTATTCTCCAAAGCACCTGAAGGCAGGACGAGAAGCAATGGATGGAAACTGATCAAGGAGAGAAGCAACTTAGAACTAAGGAGAAATTTCCTGACAGTTAATTAATCAGTGGAACAACCTGCCTCCAGAAGCTGTGAATGCTCCAACATTGGAAGTGTTTAAGAAGAGACTGGACAGCCATTTGTCTGAAATGGTATAGGGTTTCCTGCCTGAGCAGGGGGTTGGACTAGATGACCTCCAAGGTCCCTTCCAACTTTATTATTATTATTATTGTTGTTGTTATTATTATTATTAGTAGTATTATTAGTATTATTATTAGTATTAGTATTGATCATCGCACAGTCAGCCAGATGTTCAGACTGGATTTGGCATTTTTGTCTACCTATCGAGTCCTTACCAAGGACCTGGGATAGGCAGATGTGGATGTTTGAAGGTATTACAGATATCATCGCAGGATGGAAGCAATTCCTAGTAACGCCGCCTTTTGAAATTGACTAATGGTGAATTTGTCAATGCCAATGGTGTTCAAGTGGTGCTCCAGTTGTTTTGGGATTGCACTCAAGGCGCCTATTACTATTGGTACTACCCTTGCTTGCTTTTGCCACAGTCTTTCTATTTCTATTTGTAGGTCTTTGTATTTTGTTATCTTCTCCAGTTCTTTCTCGTCTATTCTGCTGTCTCCAGGCACTGCCACATCCACTATCCAGACTTTTTT
>NW_015386629.1:10129-11545 GCF_001527695.2 Protobothrops mucrosquamatus | reverse complement strand
TGAAACATGAGCCAGCAGTGTGTGGCAGCAGCCAAAAAAAGCTAACACCATCCTTGGTTGTATAAACAGAGGCATAGAATCAAAATCATGTGAAATATTAGTACCATTTTATAAAGTCTTAGTAAGACCACACCTGGAATACTGCATTCAGTTTTGGTCACCATATTACAAAAAAGATGAGACTTTTGAAAAAGTGCAAAGAAGAGCAACTAAGATGATTAAGGGCCTGGAGACAAAAACATATGAAGAACAGTTGCAGGAATTGGGTATGGCCAGTCTAGAGAAAAGAAGGACTAGGGGGGACGTGATAGTAGTAGTCCAGTATTTGAGGGGCTGCCACAAAAAAGAGGGGTCAACTTATTTTCCAAAGCACCAGAAGGGAAGACAAGAAACAATGGATGGCAAATAATCAAGGAGAGAAGCAACCTGGAGCTAAGGAGAAACTTCTTAACAGTGAGCACAATTAACTGGTGGAACAGCTTGCCTTCAGAAGTTGTTGGTGCTTCATCACTGGAGGTTTTTAAGAAGAGATTAGACAGCCACTTGTCTGAAATGGTTTAGGGTCTCCTGCTTGAGCATGGGGTGGACTAGAAGTACTCCAAAGTCCCTTCCAGCTCTATTCTGATTGAAATATAACCAGGATGGATGGACGAAGACACACATTTTAATATATAATTCTTGTTCCTAATACAAGAAGAGGAGGAGAAGAGACAACTTTGAAGATTTTTTTCCCCTGAAGATTCTTCAACTGACTGGAAAAGATTGCTGGTGAAGTTGCAAAGGTTAGGAAAGAAAAAGTAGACGTAAACAATCAAGAGATAGGGGAGTCCTTTATCAGCTTATTTCATAAACAGTAACATAGCCCCAGTGAACAGAATTCTGGGAAGAAGTTCAAACCATTCAAGTTCACTAAATGAACTTGAGGAATAAATGAGGATGGAAAATTCCTCTTAAGTTTCCACGATGTTATATTTACTGAGGTTAGCATTAACTCTATGTAGTTCTTACTTGCATGATCTTGTCCAGCTGCATGAGGCTTAACGACAGCCTCCTAGAATAAGAAAGGAATGTCATGCTAGGAGAGAAAAATATCCTTAAGCCAGGATAAGAGAATAATGAACCAACTGTTGGTGACTCATAAATGAAAGGGGAAGGAATAGAACAGATATTATATCTTGTATCTTCAAGATACTTCTAATACCATCAATGCATTGAGCTGGTGAAGCTTTCCCTTTAGCTTACTCCTAATATGCTGACTTCTAGTTCCTAGAATCATTTTAGTGATATTGACTATGAAATGAAAAATGAGAAGACAAAGTTACTCCCTTTTTATGTGTCTTCATACCTATATTAGGCAAAAAATACTTTATTTTTTAATCCTATACCACGGGTGTCAAACTCACTGCATCACGTGAC
>NW_015386629.1:0-9177 GCF_001527695.2 Protobothrops mucrosquamatus | reverse complement strand
AAACTGTTTCTGCTAAGTAAGAAGTCCTAGAGCAGGGGTCTTCCCCTGTCCTAGAGGAATATTTGTGGACTTTCTATAAGCATTTGGTTGACCATTGTGGGAAACAGGTTGGTGCCTTAATTCTGAGCTAGCAGAACTCTTCTGAGGTTCTTATGAGAAATGTGCCTTTCTCATTAATACAGAGATATCAAACATGACTCATTCAGATTCTAGACCTTACGGTGAGAATGAATGAATCAATGAGCCCAATGAAGCTTGCAACAAAATATTGACTTGAAGAACTGGCCAGCCATGCCTTTCCTTCCAACACTCAGTTCCTTCGTTTTATGCTTAACCTCTGCTAGTTAATTAGTTAGTATTTTATAGTTACTAGGAATATCCAAAACTTATGAGCTGTTACGGAGTCCAGTCCCTTTATTTCTCTGAAAAATAGTTTTATACTTCTTAAGAGTAAATCTGTTAATACTTCCCTTTTGTGTATGGGTGGTACAGTTTTGGCTATATGAACAACTGCACCTGCAGGATGAATCCTGGAAACAGTGAGGATGATAATGAAAATAGGATAATGGTTTGGATAATGATTCCAGGTCTATAATTTATTTAATTTATTCCAAGTATATAAGAAAACTGATTGCCAAGAAAAATTAAGAATTTCTTGAGCAGCCCAAACTTTCTACATAAGGTCTGTAATGAAATTATTTTGTAGGTACAAAAGGAATTACCCAAGTTGGAATTTGCCAGGACATTTACTCCCAGTTCTGGGAGTTCTAGATTTTTAAAATAATTAGAAGATTTCAAATAAAAGGTAGCCCAGGAAAGAGAAATTGTACTACTAATATTTCTCTGCTAGGTTCCAAGAAAATTTGTGGTTGTCCATAGCAATAGGAAAGGGCCAGTTAACACCTTCCTTGAAATACCACTTCTTTCTTTAGGAAACCTGAGGCTGCTTTTCAGTTTGAAACATATTATTTGTAATTTCAAAAATGACTGATAAAAACCTCGATCCTGACCGCCTCAAAGTTGAGTCAGCCTTCCATCTTTCCGAGGTCAGTAAAATGAGGACTCAGCTTGTTGGGAGCAATATGCTGACTCTGTAAACCTCTTAGAGAGGGCTGAAAAGCACGGTGAATTGGTATATAAGTCTAAATGTTATTGCTATTGCCATTTGACTTCTGAATGTGGATTCAGGGCTTTGGAAGCATATTGTCCTTCTTTAAATTACCTATACAGTTGTCCACAAACACAGAAAAGAGAGCATCCCAGGTCATAGGTCAGAGAATTAGCCATATGGGGGAAAAATAGCACAGATGAATGAGAAAAGGTAGGCAAGGCACTACAGAAGTGAATGGAGCTAATTAGTGGTGGGATTCAAGTATGTGAACAACTGGTTCTCTGTGTGGATGCCATTTCCAGAAGTCCATTCTGGGCCTGGGCAACAAAAAATTAGCTACCGGTTCTGCCGAAGTGGTGCGAACCGGCTGAATCCCACCACTGAAGCTAATGCATGTTTTCTCTTTGTGAATAGATTTCTTTCTGGGGAACATTGTTGAGAGGGTGTTTGGTCTGCAGCTGATGAGAATTCTGGAGGAAATAGATTACCTAGACTCATTTCAGCCAGTTTTCAGGTTGGGATTTAGTGCCGAGACAGCTTTCATCAGGCTTGTTGGTGATGATGGCAGAGTATGGTGCATCCATTCTTGTGCTTCTTGTTCTTTTGGTAGCATTCCATATCATCCACTACTAATCTGAGCTAGCTCTCTGCACTGCAGATTGGGGGTACCCCTCTACAGTCTCTGGGTCTGATTCCAGTTGATGCAGGTTTTGAGGAGAGATTGGTGCCTAGTTCCCCCCCCCATGTTAGGTTCTTTGGGGATCTATTCTGGTTCCCCTCTACATGAAACTGAGGGTAAAGTCATCTACTGGATTGGAGTTCTTTACTATTAGTAGTATCCAATTGGTATCCAATTCCTGTATATTTTTTGACCCCAGGTTGGCCAAACGAAACTGTTGAGGTTTTGTCCCAGTGCCAGGAGACTGTGTGGGTGTGGAAGAATCATCTCTGATTTAATCCTACCAAGATTAAGCAGCTTTTAATGCTGGGGCCACCCAGATCTGAGGATATGCCACCTTTGACCATAGTCATCTTTGGGATCCCATTTCTTTATTCAAGATATGCACTTCAGGAGTCTTTTTGGACTCACAACTTCCAATGCTGTCAAAACATGGTATTCTTCTGAAACAGTTATGTGGTCTACAGTGGTTCTCTTCCTTTCCCAAGACTAGTTCCACTTAATGTTGGTTGTGGGAAAGAGATCACTCCTAGGTCCCTTTTTTGTGGTGCCTAGGATTTGGAAAGTACAGGGTTATCTGCTTTTTTTTTTTTCAAACAAACAAAACAAAAACAAAAACAAAACCTTGATATCCCTAACCTTTGGTGAGCAGTAATGTATATCTGCCTAGAGTCACTTCTTGGTTATACAAATTTGATATATAAACAAACAAACAAACAAATAAATATCCGAAGAGATATCTATACTGGAGAAAAAATGTCAAGATGGCAGCCACAACAAAGTGATCAAAGCTTCCCCTGTTTTTTATGTGTAGTGCAGATGAAGAACAGGCATAGCTTCAGTGTTATCATTATCACTGGACAACCCTGGACATTCACTTTCAAATGTTCTTCCTTTACTCATTGTCTCTTTTTCTTTCTGTATATTTACATTGTGCCCACACACACACACCCCGACACACACAGTTTGTATATTCTGTCTATGCATATATAAATAAACTCTTTGTATATTCTGCAGTGTGAGTCTGGAAAATACTAAATTGCAATCTTTAATTGACTCAGATTATAGATTAATCAGCTAATGTCTAGCAATCAGTGGGGTTCATTTTTAATTGGTAGGATTGTTAATTAAGACCACATGAGATTTATTTGTGGAAATTGTTTTGATTTAAACAAGTTAATGTAAGAGAGAAGGATTGAAAATATGAAAGATTGTTTTCCTTTTAATCAAAGAATAACTTTTCTTATTTAAATTGTACAGTATTTCTTTTGTGGTGTACTTAGTATTTTAAAATGTTCCTATAGAGAAGTTTTGATGAGACGAACAATTATTTAAAAGATTTCTGTGCTTCAGTGACACAATTAATCAACATCTATACTAATATGGGGTGGAGAGGGGAATAGTTGCATCATGTACCTTCATAAAAATACCACATTTATAAATAAACTCATCAGTGCAAAAATCTCTGTTATGCTTAAGAATTATTTTGTGAATGGCTATTATCTATAGGTAATTATCACCATGTGTACCATCTGCATTTCATTTCCCTTTAACCTTACTGTTTACACCTCTCCTACTTAACCATTAGTATATATCAGGGAACTCAATTTGTGGGGGGCTAAAGGTCATACTTGATCTTTCAGTGACATGCCAGTGTCTATATTTTATAATACAGTACAGGATGAAAAAGTTGAAACTGGGTAGAACTAAATTTTATTTAATATTAACATTAGTTTAAACCGGATTAATTATGACAATTAATTACATTAGAATATGATTGCTCCACATGATTTTAATATTTTCCTCTTTCTATTAGAACTATAATGGTAATTTATTGGCAACTTTTGGATAGGCTTTCTGGGTCTATATGTCCTCCTTAGGAGTCCAGCTGCACATTTTTGATTTGTATAGATGCTCCCATTTAGGATTATACTTGATGTAGTCTGGAGAAGTTTATTCCATGATAAATCTTTGGTTTTCAAGATGCCACAATGTTCTTTGTTGTTACCGCTAATTGCACTGTCAGACTCCTTTCTTCTCTCCACATGGGGCAGACCTTCTTGGTGGCATTCCTCCCTCCTCTTTCTAGTTCTGTCTTTTCTCTTTATGTCCTAGTGTATTTCTCCGGTGGCTGATTTGGGCATGTTCAAAGAAACTTTTTCTTAAAGACGTATTCACATACAGGAAGATAAGCATCCCAGATGAGACAAATCCATCCTAAGTGTGGCATACCAATTAATCATAGGGATTACTGCTGAGGCAATTATCATCTTTGCAACCCTCCAGCCCTTTGTTTGCTGGAGGTGAANTGGTGAAGCTTTCCCTTTAGCTTACTCCTAATATGCTGACTTCTAGTTCCTAGAATCATTTTAGTGATATTGACTATGAAATGAAAAATGAGAAGACAAAGTTACTCCCTTTTTATGTGTCTTCATACCTATATTAGGCAAAAAATACTTTATTTTTTAATCCTATACCACGGGTGTCAAACTCACTGCATCACGTGACCTGTCGTGACATATTGCAACTTTTTTTGCATTGCCCGAGCTGGGTGGGTGCGGCCTCCGTATGATGCAACCGGCCCGCAGGCCGGCAGTTTGACACCCCTAATCTAAAGCATTTCCCATACATTTCAGAAAGTATGTAGTTTTTTTCATTGAATCTCATTTTTCATCTTCCCCAATGTTTCTAAAATTTGTTTTGTGGCAGATATACTAGGACACTGAAGGAGATAAAGTCATAAAAATCTAAGAAAAATAAACACTCTCCACTGTGTTTCTCTAACGGTTTTAATTTATGTTACCTTTTTAAAATAAAAGCTAAGCTCCAAAAACTGTTGCCTCAGTGTTTCAGTAAAACCCTGTTTATATGTTTTTAGCACTGAGCAATTAACAGTTGCTGCTTTTACAAAAAATAAAAAAAATGATTCTTATTTTTTGTTTTCTGTATTAAATATAATAAATACTTTTAAATTAGAATGGTCTGCCTTTTACAAAGTCTAATAGAAGACTGTTCTTTGTTAAGCAGGATACCAGTATCTCAGTCTTTAATTGCCTACCTGAGTACAGAGCATCAACTCTGCAGATATTACAGAGAGGCAACTTCCAGTTCAACTCCCCTATATTCACACCCACATCAGACATTACCACAAACTTCCCAAGGGTGTAAACACTCCTAGGTACTCTTAGTGATGCCTGGCTAAGAATCTCAAATGGTCAACAGGTTCAGGTTTTCTGTAACCAAACAGCTCCTTGTCTAATTTGGAAGTTGAAGGATATAAACTCTATTCCAGACTATCAATATTAAGTAGTTTAGGATCTGAAACTGTTTCTGCTAAGTAAGAAGTCCTAGAGTAGGGGTCTTCCCCTGTCCTAGAGGAATATTTGTGGACTTCCTATAAGCATTTGGTTGACCACTGTGGGAAACAGATTGGTGCCTTAATTCTGAGCTAGCAGAACTCTTCTGAGGTTCTTATGAGAAATGTGCCTTTCTCATTAATACAGAGATATCAAGCATGACTCATTCAGATTCTAGACCTTACGGTGAGAATGAATGAATCAATGAGCCCAATGAAGCTTGCAACAAAATATTGACTTGAAGAACTGGCCAGCCATGCCTTTCCTTCCAACACTCAGTTCCTTCGTTTTATGCTTCACCTCTGCTAGTTAATTAGTTAGTATTTTATAGTTACTAGGAATATCCAAATCTTATGAGCTGTTACGGAGTCCAGTCCCTTTATTTCTCTGAAAAAATAGTTTTATACTTCTTAAGAGTAAATCTGTTAATACTTCCCTTTTGTGTATGGGTGGTACAGTTTTGGCTATATGAACAACTGCACCTGCAGGATGAATCCTGGAAACAGTGAGGATGATAATGAAAATAGGATAATGGTTTGGATAATGATTCCAGGTCTATAATTTATTTAATTTATTCCAAGTATATAAGAAAACTGATGCCAAGAAAAATTAAGAATTTCTTGAGCAGCCCAAACTTTCTACATAAGGTCTGTAATGAAATTATTTTGTAGGTACAAATGGAATTACCCAAGTTGGAATTTGCCAGGACATTTACTCCCAGTTCTGGGAGTTCTAGATTTTTAAAATAATTAGAAGATTTCAAATAAAAGGTAGCCCAGGAATGAGAAATGGTACTACTAATATTTCTCTGCTAGGTCCCAAGAAAATTTGTGGTTGTCCATAGCAATAGGAAAGGGCCACTTCTTTCTTTAGGAAACCTGAGGCTGCTTTTCAGTTTGAAACATATTATTTGTAATTTCAAAAATGACTGATAAAAACCTCGATCCTGACCGCCTCAAAGTTGAGTCAGCCTTCCATCTTTCCGAGGTCAGTAAAATGAGGACTCAGCTTGTTGGGAGCAATATGCTGACTCTGTAAACCTCTTAGAGAGGGCTGAAAAGCACGGTGAATTGGTATATAAGTCTAAATGTTATTGCTATTGCCATTTGACTTCTGAATGTGGATTCAGGGCTTTGGAAGCATATTGTCCTTCTTTAAATTACCTATACAGTTGTCCACAAACACAGAAAAGAGAGCATCCCAGGTCATAGGTGAAAGAATTAGCCATATGGGGAAAAAATAGCACAGATGAATGAGAAAAGGTAGGCAAGGCACTACAGAAGTGAATGGAGCTAATTAGTGGTGGGATTCAAGTATGTGAACAACTGGTTCTCTGTGTGGATGCCATTTCCGGAAGTCCATTCTGGGCCTGGGCAACAAAAAATTAGCTACCGATTCTGCCAAAGTGGTGCGAACCGGCTGAATCCCACCACTGAAGCTAATGCATGTTTTCTCTTTGTGAATAGATTTCTTTCTGGGGAACATTGTTGAGAGGGTGTTTGGTCTGCAGCTGATGAGAATTCTGGAGGAAATAGATTACCTAGACTCATTTCAGCCAGGTTTCAGGTTGGGATTTAGTGCCGAGAAAGCTTTCATCAGGCTTGTTGGTGATGATGGCAGAGTATGGTGCATCCATTCTTGTGCTTCTTGTTCTTTTGGTAGCATTCCATATCATCCACTACTAATCTGAGCTAGCTCTCTGTGCTGCAGATTGGGGGTACCCCTCTACAGTCTCTGATTCCAGTTGATGCAGGTTTTGAGGAGAGATTGGTGCCTAGTTCCCCCCCCCCCATGTTGGATTCTTTGGGGATCTATTCTGGTTCCCCTCTACATGAAACTGAGGGTAAAGTCATCTACTGGATTGGAGTTCTTTACTATTAGTAGTATCCAATTGGTATCCAATTCCTGTATATTTTTGACCCCAGGCTGGCCAAATGAAACTGTTGAGGTTTTGTCCCAGTGCCAGGAGGCTGTGTGGGTGTGGAAGAATCATCTCTGATTTAATCCTACCAAGATTAAGCAGCTTTTAATGCTGGGGCCACCCAGATCTGAGGATATGCCACCTTTGACCATAGTCATCTTTGGGATCCCATTTCTTTATTCAAGATATGTACTTCAGGAGTCTTTTTGGACTCACAACTTCCAATGCTGTCAAAACATGGTATTCTTCTGAAACAGTTATGTGGTCTACAGTGGTTCTCTTCCTTTCCCAAGACTAGTTCCACTTAATGTTGGTTGTGGGAAAGAGATCACTCCTAGGTCCCTTTTTTGTGGTGCCTAGGATTTGGAAAGTACAGGGCTATCTGCTTTTTTTTTCAAACAAACAAAACAAAAACAAAAACAAAACCCTGATATCCCTAACCTTTGGTGAGCAGTAATGTATATCTACCTAGAGTCACTTCTTGGTTATACAAATTTGATATATAAACAAACAAACAAACAAATAAATATCTGAAGAGATATCTATACTGGAGAAAAAATGTCAAGATGGCAGCCACAACAATGTGATCAAAGCTTCCCCTGTTTTTTATGTGTAGTGCAGATGAAGAACAGGCATAGCTTCAGTGTTATCATTATCACTGGACAACCCTGGACATTCACTTTCAAATGTTCTTCCTTTACTCATTGTCTCTTTTTCTTTCTGTATATTTACATTGTGCCCACACACACACACACCGACACACACAGTTTGTATATTCTGTCTATGCATATATAAATAAACTCTTTGTATATTCTGCAATGTAAGTCTGGAAAATACTAAATTGCAATCTTTAATTGACTCAGATTATAGATTAATCAGCTAATGTCTAGCAATCAGTGGGGTTCATTTTTAATTGGTAGGATTGTTAATTAAGACCACATGAGGTTTATTTGTGGAAATTGTTTTGATTTAAACAAGTTAATGTAAAAGAGAAGGATTGAAAATATGAAAGATTGTTTTCCTTTTAATCAAAGAATAACTTTTCTTATTTAAATTGTACAGTATTTCTTTTGTGGTGTACTTAGTATTTTAAAATGTTCCTATAGAGAAGTTTTGATGAGACGAACAATTATTTAAAAGTTTTCTGTGCTTCAGTGACACAATTAATCAACATCTATACTAATATGGGGTGGAGGGGGGAATAGTTGCATCATGTACCTTCATAAAAATACCACATTTATAAATAAACTCATCAGTGCAAAAATCTCTGTTATGCTTAAGAATTATTTTGTGAATGGCTATTATCTATAGGTAATTATCACCATGTGTACCATCTGCATTTCATTTCCCTTTAACCTTACTGTTTACACCTCTCCTACTTAACCATTAGTATATATCAGGGAACTCAATTTGTGGGGGGCTAAAGGTCATACTTGATCTTTCAGTGACATGCCAGTGTCTATATTTTATAATACAGTACAGGATGAAAAAGTTGAAGCTGGGTAGAACTAAATTTTATTTAATATTAACATTAGTTTAAACTGGATTAATTATGGCAATTAATTACATTAGAATATGATTGCTCCACATGATTTTAATATTTTCCTCTTTCTATTAGAACTATAATGGTAATTTATTGGCAACTTTTGGATAGGCTTTCTGGGTCTATGTGTCCTCCTTAGGAGTCCAGCTGCACATTTTTGATTTGTATAGATGCTCCCATTTAGGATTACACTTGATGTAGTCTGGAGAAGTTTATTCCATGATAAATCTTTGGTTTTCAAGATGCCACAATGTTCTTTGTTGTTACCGCTAATTGCACTGTCAGACTCCTTTCTTCTCTCCACATGGGGCAGACCTTCTTGGTGGCATTCCTCCCTCCTCTTTCTAGTTCTGTCTTTTCTCTTTATATCCTAGTGTATTTCTCCGGTGGCTGATTTGGGCATGTTCAAAGAAACTTTTTCTTAAAGACGTATTCACATACAGGAAGATAAGCATCCCAGATGAGACAAATCCATCCTAAGTGTGGCATACCAATTAATCATAGGGATTACTGCTGAGGCAATTATCATCTTTGCAACCCTCCAGCCCTTTGTTTGCTGGAGGTGAA
>NW_015386628.1:841314-875897 GCF_001527695.2 Protobothrops mucrosquamatus | reverse complement strand
TGCTGGTAGTGTGCCGGTGAAAGCTTGGATCGTAATTTATTAAAACTTTTATAATTTTTTTACCTTTCCTGGTGTTCACTTTTGTTTATATTTTTACCATGAATGCACCCAGGAATCAGTCATCTGTTTTTAGGATTGTTTTTAAGATTTACGGCAGAGCAGCTTTGCTCGTAGCTAGGAAATGGGAGAGGCTGGTGCATCGCACATCTGATAACTATTGCAAGCTTGCTTTCCTGCACAATTGCCTCAAAGAAGATTTACCCCCGAAATCCTTAAGAAGGAAACCGGTTATCAAGGGAGAAGGAGAGAGGGCGAGGGGAGTAGTGGTGGCAAGTTGTGCAAGGATAGGAACAGCGCAGGTAAATTAGTTAACAGAACAAAAACGGGGTCAGAACGGTGATTGGCTGACGGAGTCCCATGGTAGCGTCCATGGGCCGGGTGCAAAGGTGGTTTGATTATAAAAGTGTACTCCCATTGACCTACATAGATCCCTGAAGATGCCGGCAGTGTGCCGGTGAAAGCTTGGGTCGTAATTTATTAAAATTTTAAAGTTTTTTACCTTTCCTGGTGTTCAATTTGTTTATATTTTTACCATGAATGCACCCAGGAATCAGTCATCTGTTTTTAGGATTGTTTTTAAGATTTACGGCAGAGCAGCTTTGCTCGTAGCTAGGAAATGGGAGAGGCTGGTGCACCGCACATCTGATAACTATTGCAAGCTTGCTTTCCTGCACAATTGTCTCAAAGAAGATTTACCCCCGAAATCCTTAAGAAGGAAACCGGTTATCAAGGGAGAAGGAGAGAGGGCGAGGGGAGTTGTGGTGGCAAGTTGTGCAAGGATAGGAACAGCGCAGGTAAATTAGTTAACAGAACAAAAACGGGGTCAGAACGGCGATTGGCTGACGGAGTCCCATGGTAGCGTCCATGGGCCGGGTGCAAAGGTGGTTTGATTATAAAAGTGTGCTCCCATTGACCTACATAGATCCCTGAAGATGCCGGCAGGTGGACTCATTTTGGCAGTTTATGGTTTGATCTGGACATGAAATAAATAAAATCATGAATAAAGTGTTTGAGATCTGCTCAAAGGAAATTCTTCCTGCACCACTTTGCCTATAACAGTGATGTTTGGGATGCCATCTCTCTTTTCTGATTCCTGGATTTTTTATCTTGCAAAGGATCTGGTTGAAAAAAAGTCATTATGTCTCCCTGCTGAGGGCTACTGTAGCTCAACAGTTCATCTGAAACCAAATAATGCTATCCAAACAATTTAGATTGATGGGTACCTGTTCTGGCTTCCCTATTCATCTGCATCAATATCATGCCAAGGTTTCTGATTGGGTTCTAGCTTTGTTAATCACAATCTACAAAAAATGAGGCAAAGAACTACCTCTCAATTACTGTCCCATTAGCTGCCTCAATGTGGTCAGCAAACATATGCTGTATTACAAGCTTCTGGATTGGGTTGTTACTTAAAATGTTTTAGCTGATGAGCGGGCAGGCTTCAAAATAAGGCCACTTAATCACCAGCCATGTTTTAACCCTCCAACATCTAGTTGACAAATATTCCTCTGGAGCATGCTCATCACTCTACACAGTGTACATTGACCTTAGATGTTCTTTTGACCTTATCTCCAGATCCAAACTATGGGAGAAATTGAAGTCTTTTTCAATTGATAACTTTTATGTAAGTTTCAGTAATCTTTTATATGAGAAGAACACTGAGAAATTAATTACTCTAAAACAAAAATCATGGTTTTTGCTAAGAGCCCTAGATGCATGTCTGGCAACTAAATGACCATCTAATAGAACAAATATATATTAAATATCTGGGGATTATCTTCAAAGCTACAGGTAACCATAAATCTCATGCTGACTACATCACTTTAAATGCATCCCCCCCCCATAAAAAAAACAGCCCAGTGTCAGCTTTACAAACCATTTACTTTTCTGCTAAGATCTGAGTTCAACTCCTTTTTGGAGCTCATTTGGACCACTGCAGATCATTCCTTGCTTTGGAAAGAATTCGGTCCACGTTTTTGAGTTTCAAGCACCTTACTGTGTTTCAAATACATTTTTTTTGCTGTGAAGCTGGCCTTCTTAAAATTGAAACTGGATTTACATCTTCTCTTAATGGCTTAAACTCTCCTTCTTTCCAGTTCGTTGGCCCCCTTATGACGGACAGCTTCCACTATTCCTGGAGCCAGGCAAAACATGCCAGATTGCAACTGTATGGATATTCATGACCAACCATCACCTTGACTGTGTGATGTCTCCCTTGGGTGATTCCCCAGATTTCTCCTCAAATGTCAGCTCAGGGGAGGTTGAGCCCATTCCTGGTACATCAGAAACTGAATTGATTGATGATTCTGAATGGCTGTCGGAGGAGGCTTCAGCTGGGGAAAGTTTGCAATGTCAGGCAGCTAGCAAAGAGGAGAAAGAATTGCCTTCTGCACCTGATTTGTGAACATGCAGGGCAGAGAAAAGGCAGGAGCAGCATAGTTCAGCCAGATTACTCAAGAGGAGAAAACCCTGCCTGTCTTGATGGGCTGCACCAGAAAGCTGGCTATTTAACAACAACAACAACAACAATAATAATCAACTACTGCCCAATTACTTGTCTGCCAACAATGTTCAAACTTTTTACAAGAATACTGGCAAATTCAGTATTTAATCATGTGATGGAAAACAGTCTGTATCCGGTAGAACAAAAAGGAAATTATAAAAAATCAAGAGGAACAAAAGATCAGCTGTTCATTGACAAAATGGTACTTAAAAATGCAAAATGATGGAAAACGAACTTAAATATGGCATGGATTGATTACAAGAAGGCATTCGACTCATTACCTCACAGCTGGATTAATGTGTGTTTGGAAAACTTTGGAATCAGCAAAAATAGTACATTTTTGAAAGCAAATATGCAAAAATGGAAAACAGTCCTAACAGCAAATGGGGAGAACATTGGTGAAATCAACATCAGATGAGGAATTTTCCAAGGGGACTCACTTTCACCACTACTGTTCAACATCACATTAATTCCATTGACAATGATCTTACGAAACACAAAATTGGGATACCATATCTCAAGCCACTATGGCAAGATAAATCACGTACTATACATGGATGACTTAAAATTGTACTCGAAAAGCCACACTGAACTTGAATCAATACTCAACGCAGTTCAACTGTTTAGCAGCGACATCAGAATGAACTTTGGACTTGGAAAATGTGCTATATTATCCATGCAACAAGGAAAAATGGGGAAAATAGAAGGAATAGAACTGGGAAATGGAAGTATTGTGAAAGCACTAGTGAAGGATGATGGTTACAAATACCTAGGCATATTGGAAGCAGATAACATCTTGAATGGAAAAGTCAAAGAGTTAACACAAAAGGAATACATCAGGAGAGTCCGCAAAATATTTAAATCAAAGCTGAATGCTAGAAACATAATTAAAGCCATTAATACATGGGCAGTCCCAGTGATATGTTACCCAGCTGGAATTATCAACTTCTAGACCGGAAAACGTGTAAACTTTTGAATATGCACCACGCTCTACATCCACGAAGTGACACCGACAGGTTGTACTGCCAAGAAAAACAGGGGGCAGAGGGCTATTGCAAATCCACCAAATTGTAGAAGAAGAAAAACGAAGTTTGACTGACTATGTGAATCAAAGTACAGAAAAACTGCTGCAGGCTGTGAAAACAGAGAACATTATAACAATAACAGAAACAAAGGCAGAATATAAGGAAAAACAGCTGGATGATAGATTAAATGAAAACCAAAGCTTTGCATGGACAGCATTTGAAAAACATTGAAGGAAAATGTGATAACAACTTGACATGGGCATGGCTTAAGATGGGAACAATCAAGAAAGTAACAGAAGGCTTAATACTGGCTGCTCAAGAACAAGCACTACAAAATAATGCCATGAAAGCGAAGATACAAAAATCCACTGACAATTCAAATTGCTGACTTTGCAATGACAAAGTTGAAACTGTTTCACATCTAATATGTGAGTGCAACAAAATCGCGCAAACTGACTACAAAGTTAGACATGACCTAGTTGCTAAATTGATCCACTGGGCATTGTGTAAAAAATACGACTTGCCTGTGTCCCAAAAGTCGTGGGAACATAGGGTGGAAAAAGTTGTTGAGAATGAGAGGGTGAAGATCTTGTGGGACTTTTGATTACAGACAGATCACCATTTGGAACACAATATGTCAGATATTGCAGTTGTAGAGAACCAAAGCATACAGCTGATTGATATTGCTGTACCAGGAGATGCCAGAGTTGAAGAAAAAGAACTGGAAAAAATTATGAAATATCGTGACATGGCCACCGAAACTGCATGATTATGCATGAAACGTGTAATAGTGATACCCATTGTCACCGGGGCACTGAGAACTATGTCCAAAAACTTTGCAAAATATTTCAAGAAACTGCAGCTTCCTGCAATAACTCCAGCAATGCTACAAAAAACTGTGCTACTCGGAACATCTTACTTGGAACATCTTACTCGGAACATCTTAGGGAGGTACCTGGTTGATACCTAGGATGCTGGCAGCAACCCGTGTCAGTCATCAGCGCCAGTCAATTTGAATGTTCAGTTGACTGAGGTTCATGTCTAAACAACAACAACAAGAACAACAACAATAATAATAATAATAATAATAATAATAACAACAATAATAACGTTGGAAGGTACCTTGGAGGTCATCTAGTCCAACCTCTGCTCAGGCAGGAAACCCTATACCATTTCAGACAAATGGCTGTCCAATCTCTTTTTAAAAACTTCCAGTGTTGGAGCATTCACAGCTTCTGGAGGCAGGTTGTTCCACTGATTAATTGTTCCAACTGTCAGGAAGTTTCTCCTTAGTTCTAGGTTGCTTCTCTCTTTGGTTAGTTTCCACCCGTTGCTTCTTGTCCTGCCTTCAGGTGCTTTGGAAAATAGCTTGACTCCCTCTTCTTTGTGGCAACCCCTGAGTTATTGGAACACTGCTATCATGTCACCCCTCGTCCTTCTCTTCATTAAACTAGACATACCCAATTCCAGCAACCGTTCCTTATTTATCACAGCAGACAGATGGACGCCTTGCTGGGAACAACATGTTGGTTTTCTAGCTGTTTGTTTGATCATCATAATTCCTGCTTCACTCTGGATTGACACTGTGTTTGGAATTGTGCCTTGAAAACTCTGAACTTTTCTTGCCATATGAGCTCTCTTGTGTGTGGAGTTAAGTTTTGCCTGGTGGAGTTATGTTGTTTGAACAACTTTCAATTGTTTTGTGGACTATTAGGTCATTGCCATTGTGTACTAATTTGGCCTGCTTGTGACTGGACTTAATTGGGACAGTTCTGAGTTTTGATGAAGGTCATTGCTCGGGAATATTAATAAACTCACTAAACCACAGTTATGTGTGTGTGTAAGTGGTGCAGCACAGTTTGTTCCAAGCCACATTTTCCCAGGAGGAAAGCCCTGTTTGTTGAACATTATGGAGCAATTGCTAGCCAACAATGCCCAGCAGACCCAGCAAGTAACTCTCCTTTCCAATCAGTTGGTGCAATTGCAGGCATCTAGACCATTAAGACCTCACGGTATGTGCCCAGCTGCTATCCCAGATAAATTTAATGGAAACTCTGCTCAATTCCCAGCTTTATTTTGGACAATGTCAGCTATTCATGAATCCGAGACTGGATGACTTTTAAACTGACTGGGAGAAAGTGGGGCACTAGCTGATCTCAAAACACTAGGCCATTGATTCAGAGCTGTAAGCAAACTTTCCAGATCTTTCAACCTGTCTGAATATCTTCTCCAATCAGCTAGATATAACAATGGCCAACAGTCATTACTGAGGGAAGATTACCAAAAAATTCCCTTTAAATAGAGATTGTATCCATGTGGTTGACGAATAACTGAATTGCTGGAACATGTTATTTTCTCTTGACCTCTTTGTGAATGTGCTCATCTGGTGCACTGTGCAGGTGTTTATTTTCACTATCTACTAAATATCCTGATCATTCCAAACTTTTTCATCTCAAGATGTTATTATTGGATCAATCTGATTTTATTTCCTTGACCATAGCCAAGTACTGTACTGTACTCTCCATATACGCCATAGTATTAGCTCTAACCCTTTTTATATATTTTAGAATAACTATATTTTTTCCTTTTTTCTTAATTAACTGTGACTTTTGTTTTTTATTTGGTCTATAACCGAATAAAGATTTATTTGATTGACTGATTGATAGGTTTATTTTGTAATCAATTAATTTTTGTAATGGATTATGGTAAAAGCCATTTTTCTTCCCTTACTGAAATATGTTAGCTCATATATCAGAAAGTAAACATTTATTTGGATCTTTAAAAGCTACCAAGTTTAAGTAATAACACATTTGACTAATATAACATTCCCTTGCCTTTCTGTAAATATTCATTTATAGGACCATTTAATAACCAAATCATTCATGTATAGCCATTATGTTTTACAGTAAATTCTGTATTAAAACAAGCTGCTAACAAACATGTTCATTGGACATCTTCCCAACAACATTATTACTAATCCAAGGGACATGGGCACTTAAGAAATATGAAATATAAATAAATAAAAATTATCTGAGAAAACAACTTTGAAAAGAGTCATTCTGCTATTGTCCATTCAATGAATTTGAGTTTTCTTATGGACACATCAAATCCTTTCTTTATAGAATATGTCTAATATTTTATCTAGGAGAATTTAATATTGCACATTTTAAATTCCTTAATCTCTTCAAACCAATTTGATGTCATCTGGATTATTTTATACCTGCTCTCATCCTCTTCCAGAGATAAAAAAAAATAAAATTGACAAACCCAAATCAATGTTCCCCCTGCTGAATTCAGTCAAAAAATCATTTAAAAAGTCTGCCATCAATTTGCTGCTAATATTAAGGCCACATTATTTTAAAACAATTATATTTCAATTTCTTCAATGCTTTACAATTAGGATGACCAAAAGAACAGCAGAGACACAACAGAACTTACATAAGAAAACACAAGAGTTCACACAAAGGGTTTCAAGCAACCCTTTTTATAGTTTACAAGAAAGAAAATTCTTGGCAAATACCGCACCACCAAGAGGAAATTCCTAAGAGGCATTTAATGGTCAAAATAATCCAACAGGTATTTAGCTCCTAAACAGACTTTACAAAAGTCTGTAAGCCATGCAGAATCGATTGTAAATGGTGCTTTCCCCAAGAAATGAAATATGTTCAGAGACTATTGCTGTCTTCAACATTTTAAAATAAGGTCAAAGGAAGTAAAACGTAAATAATATCCCACTAATTCAATCTTAAAATACCAGAAGATATCTCACTGTGGCTAGATCTATCTAAGAACATCCATTGTTTGCCAATTAGTTTGTAAATGTTCTATATCATACCATCAGTGACTTACAAACTAGTTACTTAGAGGGTGCATTTATTGTAGTGGGTGACTTTAATCAAGTTGATCTGAAAGCTACTCTTCCCCATTTCCATCAATATGTGGACTTTGCAACCAGAGGGGAAAATACACTGGATCTTGCTTATTCTAACATCAAGAATGCATTCAAAGCTATCCCCCTCCTTCACCTGGGCTCTTCTGACCATCTCTCAGTGCTGCTTATCCCAGCATATAAACCTTTATCACTCAGAGTGAAACCTACAGTGAAGCAGGTGAGGGTTTGGGCATAGGGAGTTATAGAAGCATTACAAGACTGCTTTGAGTGCATGGATTGGGGAATGTTTAAAGAAGCAGCAACTGATAACCAAAATATAAATGTTGAGGAGTATGCCACCCCATGTCTGCATATATTCCAAAGGGCATAGAGGATGTCTGTTTCCTTAAAAACATTGTTGTGAGGGCAAATGAAAAAACATGGCTGACTTATGGGGTTCGTAAGATGCTGAAAGCAAGGAATGTGGCTTTTAAAACTGGCGATATGCTGGCACTTAGAACAGCCAGAGCTAATTTGAAAAGTGCCATAAAAGGAGCAAAGCAAGCCCATTGTCAGAAAATTTAGAACTTTTTTCAGGACCCAACAAACACCAGGCATATGTGGCAAGGAATCCGGGCCATTACAGATTATAAGGTGGCTCCATTGAGATGCAAGGTGACACGGACTTCCTAAATGAGCTGAACACATTTTTTGGGAAGATTTGAGGCATCAAATAGCACCCTTACTAGGAAAGCTGTGCCCCATCTTGATGAGCAAGTGCTTAACTTTGATGTCACCTCTGTCTGAAAAACACTGCAGAAAGTTAACATCTGGAACATAGCAGCCCAGATAATATCCTTGGGCTGGTTCTTAGGGAATGTGCAGATGAGCTGGCTTATGTTTTTACAGATATTTTTAATCTCTCATTGCAGCAGACAGTGGTCCCATCGAGTTTTAAGATGGCCATTATTTTGCCAGTGCCAAAAAAGTCTGCAATTATGGGTCTCAGTGATCACCATCTGGTTGCACTGACATCCATCATTATGAAATGCTTTCAGAGGCTGGTAAAGGACATTATTGTATCTAGCGTCCCACCCGCATTTGACCTGTTTCAGTTTGCCTGTATATGAGCCTTTGACCTGAGGACTTCCCCACTGACTGGGATAAGGTGGGGTTTGTGATAAACCTTTTGTCAGGAACAGTGGCATGTTTGGCCACACCGCTGCTGACCCAGCCCAACCAGCTGTTGGACAATTATGCAGAGTTTTGCCATCAGCTAAGGGCCATTTTGAGGACCCTGTTAGGATCCAGACAGCAAACCGGCAGGTGAGAGGATTGCGGCAGGGGCGTGGATCACTTGCAGACTACATCGCTGCATTCCAGGTGGTTTGTCAGGACCTGCAGTGGAACAAGGTGGTGCTCATGGACCAGTTCCAGGAAGGATTTTTGATCAGATCTCCTAGATGAGCTGGCACACACTGAATGCCCTTGCTCCTTGCAGGAGCTCATGCACCTGTGTCTCCATATTAATGCAAGATTCCAGCAGCAACGGGCGCGATGACGGACGGAACCTTGCCCGCACCTGTCAAGACAGTGGCACCATTAGTACCATCTCCGGATGAGCCAATGCAGTTGGGGGCTGCACGACCTCAACTGACCCCAGCTGAAAAGGATAGGCACCGCCACAAAGGCCTTTGCTTGTATTGTGGTGGTCCAGGCCATATGGCGGCCAAGTGTCCTGTGAAGGCACCCAAAGCAGCGGCGGGAAACGGGCAGGGTACGGCCTAGAGGGCTCTGTAGGTCAGGCTCGCTTGGAAACAGGCCAATCACCTCCACCACAACAGACTCTTGTAAAGAACCTTGTGTTAGTAGTGAATGTGTTCGTGCCGGGCCAAGGAGCAGTGGAGGTCCAGGCCCTAGCGGACTCAGGGGCTACAGCCAATTTCATGGACTTGGCTTTTGCCACGCAGTGGTCAATTCCCCAGGTGGTCCCTTCATTCCGGCCCAGTGGTTGCTGTGACCAGACCCCTTCACATTGCATATTGGGCTGCATGTGGAAGAAGCCGTGTTTTATGTGGCTACCATTCCCCAATTTCCAGGGGTGCTGGGGCTGGAGTGGTTACGGACTCATGATCCGCATATTATTTGGTCATCTGGGGCAGTGTGGTTCCCCAGCAAGAAGTGTGCCACCCATCACATACATGCCTGCTCAAGGAATGTGGCTACACCTGTGGACCTGAACCTATCAGCAGAGTTGGGGGATTATGCCAATATGTTTGGGGGAAAAGAGGTGGATCAGTTGCCTCTGCATTGGTCTTATGACTACCCGACTGATTTGGTGCCTGATGCCAAATTGCCGTTTGGCCGGATTTACTCCCTGTTGGAATCAGAGTTGGCAGCCTTGAGAGACTTTGTTGACAAGAACCTACGGAAGGGGTTTATATGGCTTCTACCTCCCCATTGGCTGTGCCAGTGCGCTTCGTGAAGAAGTTGGGGGAGCTCAGGCTGTGCTGTGATTACTGGAAATACAATGCCATCACAGTCCATAATTGGTACCCACTCCCGCTCATCCCCGAACTCATTGAGCGACTCCGTCTGGCCAAAATATTTACTAAATTGGACTTACAGCCTACAACTTGGTCCAAGTTTGAGCTGGAGATGAGACAGCCTTCCGGACACATTATGGACATTTTGAGTCCATAACCATACAGTTATGCCATTCGGCTTGACCAACACGCTGGGAGTGTTCATGCATTTTATGCATGACATGTTCAGGGGCCTGCTGGATAAATTTGTGGTCATCTACCTCAACGACATCCTGATTTATTCGTCCTCCCCACAAAAGCATTGGAAACATATTCAGCTCGTGTTGCAGTGACTGCGGGAGAATCACCTCTTTGCCATGTGGGAGAAGTGCAAGTTTGCGCAAACCATGACCAATTTTCTGGGTCATCGCATCTCACCCGAGGGTGTGGAGATGGACCCAAAGAAAGTAGAGTCGCTGCATAAATGGCGGGTCAAGGACATGCAGCGACTGTTGGGGTTTGTGAATTATTACTGCACGTTCATTCCCCTCTTTGCTACCCTGACTTCTCCCCTTTCCAATCTGTTAAAGGTCATTACTAGTTCCAGTAGCAGCCGACTGTCCACATCGGCTGGCTCCACCACTGCCAGGACCGGTAACCCCTCATGGAGAGGTGGAGTATGAAGTGGACAGTATTTGGGATTCCCGTCAATTGTGGGGCCGGTTTTAGTACCTCATGGTGTGGAAAGGCTATGGACCAGAGGACTTCATGTGCCAATGTCCACACCCCTTGTCTGGTCCCGACTTTCATGCCTGGTTCCCGCAATATCCCAGTCCGCATGGTCCCAGGGGAGGGGGTCCTGTGGAGGGGGATAATGTCATGCCTCCATATGAGCCTGAATCTGTGGAGTAAAATGAACTGGAATGGGACCCTATGGAGGCTGAGGGAGAAGTGTCTGGGGCTTCAGAGGAATGTGGGGAAGAGCAGGCCGAGGCAGGCCAGGGCACTTCAGGATTGGAACAGGAGGAACAGGCAAAGCAGAGCTCAGGTGATGAGCAAGGGCCACCCCCACCTGATCCTAGAGCATGGACAGTGGAGAGAAGGAGGGAACAATGCAGGCAGGCTCAATTACTTGGGAGGAGAGCATCCCGCCCTTTTCCACAAGGAATACCTGGAGATTGAGATTTAAGGAGATGCTGTGGGGAGGGGCATTTGTCAGGAACAGACGCTGATTCTTGGAGTGTTGTGTATTGTTGCTGATCTCTTGTTCTGTGACTTCTGTTTGGAAACCTGGAAACTCGAACTATTGGATTGACTGACCACGTTACTTGAATGTTTAAAGACCCCAGACTGTATTTCGGATTCTCTCTTTTGAAAACTGCTCAGGCAAGCTAGGATTCAAACAGACTCATTAAGTTTATGTTTTCTTCTTTGGTATCTCTATGGCCTTGAGTACTTTCTTATGCTAATCAGACTGTATTTGAACCTACTTTCAGCCAGAGTTGGCTGAAGGGCTGTGTGTATTCTTTTGTTGGAGGCTTGCCAGCAAACATGGGAGAATTTGGGGAAAATTTGGAGCAATAAAAGAATTGTTTGAATTGCCAGCTGACTGCATTGCCTCTGTGCTGTGCCCTGGGTCATCACAGGGACGATCAGGGGTATCCTGTCATACAACATTATAGTCTGGTTTGATAGCATCACTGCTTCATATAGGAAGGCAGTGCAGAGAATGGTGGGGATGGCAGAAAAGATTATTGGCAGTTCCCTCCCTTCCATCCAGGTCATAGCATATAAGCACTGCTTGAGCAGGGTCCACACCTGGGACACTACACATCCTCTTCATGACCTGTTTTCCTTGTTACCTTTTGGGAGGAGGCTTCCTTTGTATCCAGATTAAGTCACAGTTTTGTTCCATACAATATTAACCTTGTGAACTTGCAAGCTTCCTCTTTCTGCTATGTATTCCAGATGGACAGTGATTAATATTTATATGTTATTTATATGTAAGGGCATAGGTCTATACATATATTGTATATAGCATGTTTACATGTGTGTTATATATGTGTACACTTTGAGAGCAAGCAACACAATTTTGTTTTTAATGCATGCCAATGTGCCCAAAGTAAAAAATGACAATAAAGGTTAACTGTCTAACAGCTTGCAACAGAAGCCATTTAATCATGATGTCCCTAAGAGCTTTTCCTCGTGATCTGCTAACCTTGAACTGATGATGCTTTAAGAATCACATTTACTAGAAATAAATGGGTGATGTTGTCTTCAATGTACCCTGATCAACCAAGAAGAAATCCTGATTTTTTTTCTACTTTAGTTTTAAATTTGTATGATCCAGCTTCTTCCAACACAATTTAATGCTGGGCAATTAATCTATGGCCCACGTTAACAAGATAAATTGAGGGGCATGACCTTGTCCTTCTCTCATTGGCTATCTGATACTGCTGCACGCATGATTTTACTTCTATTCACTGGTTTTGAAGTCTTTTGTCAGTGGGGGAATTAGACCTTTTACACTGTGCCATAGAGCCATTTCCCACTTCATTTGCTAATAGTTCCCATTAGGACTTAGAAAGATGTCAAAACTGGGACAGGAGGAGCTTCTCTTAAGCCATCAGCTTTCATGAATATTCCATGTGATTCGGCAACTGCTAGAGAAAACAAGATAATTTGGCTCTTTTGGTGTCACCTGCAGTTAAACTATACTTCAGTTTATTGCATGGAAAGAGAATTAGAGGAAGTGGAATATTTTAGTGCATGGAGGAGAACTGGCACCTAAAAGACACATTTCTCCCTATCCCTCAATTTTCTCTTGCCACTCTGATCAAGAGAAACAGAGAATAAAAGTGGAGACTAGACAGAGACCAATGAAGTTTTTGCTCTCTACCTCCCCCTCCCCCCCAAAAAATATGGCATGATAAATAAGGGAGAGAGAGAAGGCTTCTCGTCTATTCTCTGGTGTCAGTTCTGGTGTCAGTCCCATAAGATCAGAAAAGTAACATGAGATTCACATCCTCTCTTTCTCTTGCCATGAATGACAAATGGGCTGGGCAGATGGAAGGAATCAGATCTATTCTCTACCTACATCTTTTTTCTCTATTTGAGGAAAAAGTGAGAAGGGAAAGTGGGCAGAGACAAGTTGTGGAGAACAGCTCTTTCACAGTTCTCCAATTCCACAAAATGACAGTATTGTAGGTTTCTGCTGCACCAAAGGAATATTCTCCCAGTCTACCTCTCTCCTTTCCCTTTTTCACATAGGGAAGGTATGGTTCTTGATATTCTGTATTCTATTTAGTTTACAGACTTTGCATATATGATCAATTAATAATTATGCTAAAAGAAAAAAGAAACACTATAAAGAAAACCTTCCAGTTTTCTTTCCTCCTGTCATCTTTTAGTTATCTATATTTTTGCAGATCTGATCTGGTAGCTTTGTTCAAGAATACTTTAATAGCTTTTTCTTTTAGGGTTTTTTTCTAGTTAGAGATACATTCTTTATCAAAAAAAAAGTTATGACATTTTCCTGAGACTTCTGGTGAGGATTAATGACAGCTTAGTTCATCTTTAGGGGAGTGGAGACAGACCTCAACTAAGATCAGCACTCAGGGATCAATGCTGGATGCCAAACTTTCTCCAGATAAAGGAGGAAGTATGAAATCAGCTTATTTGATCTCCAGACAGCTGTTCCTTATTTTTTTTTATGCCGTCTGTTCATGAATTGACTAGCTGGAAGGCACAGAACTCCATCTTCATTTGATGCCATGCTGTAGTCAATATGGACACTAGAATCAATCAATTCTCATTTTTAATGACATTTGGATATAATTATTCTTCAGCCTGAGAGTGATTTTCTTTTGCAACAGATAAGTACTTCTCTTGGTGGTTTTCATTTTGAGGGGATTATAAATTTAAAAGAAGATTTACAGATTTAAAGTATATTGAGAATTTTACAAAAAGCTTAATAGTGCCAGACATGGGCACTTGGAATGAAGCATAAGCAAAAGTTAGTTACCACGGAAATGAGATGTTTGAGGAAAGCTGCTGGAATGACCAGAAGGTATAAAATAAAAAAATGAGATCATAAGAAAAATAATTGGAAGAGAACCAATCTTGAACTTAAAAAAAACCCCAGCAAGTTAAGTGGTTTGCTCACCACTTAGGATTCTATACCATACAAGGCATATACAAAAAGAGGAGAAGGCCAAAGAACATGAATCAGACTCAGAAGAAGATGGAGACACACTACAACAGCATCAAATAACAAAGGTTGAAGCTGACAGAAATGCAAGAACCAGAACTTTGTATCTCCATTGACACTCAAAGTGGTAAAAAGAGGACATTAAGAAGAGTTAATATATAAAGTTTGCAATAGCAGTATAATATATAAATTTGGATTTGTAAATGTTTCACAGTTGTGACTTGAGCCTGCTTAACGCCCCTAGTTGGGAAGCTGCAAGGCAAAAGAGATTGTAAAAAGTAGAACTGCAGTATAGCAGTCAAAATGCCAAGGTGTAATCAATCAGACCGGTCTGTCTGAAAAACTTTCTGTATATATATATATATATATATATATATATATATATATATATATATATATATATATATATATATATATATATATATATATATATATATATATATATATATATATATATATATATATATATATATATATATATCTTTCCAAAAACAAACTGTGAACACCAGGAGTATATTAAACTATACATTCAAATTATTGTATTTTGTAAAAACAAAACTACACCAAGCTTTCGTCGGACTCCTTCCGACTTCGTCAGGGTTACGTGCCAGTCCATGAGAGAGTCTCTTTTATACGCCATCCATCATCTGCGCCCGGCTTCTGGACCTCGTCACCGGTCCCAGGCGATTGGGCTGTGCCTTAATTATAGTCCTTACACAGGTAGTTAGCTTTCTCCTGCCTCCCCTGCCTGCGTGCGTGATGTTACTAATTGCTTCTGCCTGTGGCCTTGGGTCCGGTGCACCCCGCCCCCCCCCTTTTTGTTTACATCTGCTCCCTATGTCCTCCAATTCCTCTCCATCAGAAGGATATACATTTTTTTAATGTACAGTTATTAGATTTAAGGTAGATGTTTTTTTTAATTTATTTTGATACAAATGATGAACATTTTATGCTAAAATGTATAAATTCTTATTAAAATTTGAAACAGAAGAAAAACAAATGTAACAATGTATGATAAAATGGGCTAAAAGTTTTGACTATAAACATGTGAGTAGAACAATGGGAGAATATGTGGATGAAATTATTGAAATTTAAATTATGATAAACCTTAAGCAAAATTTCTATAAAATGATTTAAAATGATTTTTATGGTATTTTCACCATAAAAATTGACAAAATGTATAAAGGTACTTCAAATTTATGCAGGAAATGTGAATGAGAAGATTTTTTTTTATCATGAGTGATGGACATACAAAAAAAGCTTAAAAAATTATTCAGATATTAATTCAGTTGATTTTAAATATTAATATTTTAAAACTGGAAAACACTATTTAAGAAGCCGTAGGCATGCATATATGCATAAATTCCTACAAATGTATACTTTTATATTTTTTTTAAAGAAAATGTTACTTTTCTTTATCATGAATAACATTTGATCTGAAAGAGAAAAATGGAAATAAATATATCACATTATATTTTAAACTACTAATAGGAGAAGAGTAATAGAACAGGCCATTAATAGTGTAGTTCTGTTGCATTTCTAAAATCTGAAGGAATTATAAATTGGTGTGTTCAGTCTGAAAATTACTTCATGCTTTGAAAATAAGTCCAGATTTTAGGAAGTCATTGTGATAGAAACAGCTAATAGTCACTGAAACATTCAAGTCTGTAAAAAATTGTCTGTGTGCATGTTTAAACAATATGTCAAGCTGACATTCTTTGAACTTTCAGAGACAGAATCCTGATAATATCTTTATCTTTTGCCCTCAGCTTTAGAAAACTAATTTAAACAAAAACAAAAAGCCTAATAATAATTGGAATAATAAATACATTTAAACCTTATTTTTCTTTTGTCTTCTCAAAGATTTCACTTATCATGAATATAATAATACAATTATTTTTCAGGCCTTCCCATATTTCATTCTAAAAATAATAACCTTGTGATGTTAGTTGGGTAAAAGTGAGTGACTGGTCCAAGATTATCTAATAAGCTTTTTGGTCAAGTGAGAATTTCAACATTTCAGTTCATCAGATCCAAATCTAACATCTCAATTATGGCTTCTGTCAGGCCTGAAATCGCCGCTCTTCCTCGCTGTACCGGTCTGGATGAAGCCTCCGCTCGCACCCTCACTCTCTGGATGTCCCAGCTGGCGTTTCTGCCCGTCCCGTGCGGCGACGCTCCCTCCGATGCCCGGCCATCGGGACGACAACTTTGGGACGTCATCGGGCGGTGCCGGGCTGCGGTCTGACGGGCGGACGGCGCCTGCCCGCCGATGCGTGGGGCGAGCAGCTGGATGGACGCTGGCTTGCACGGGCGCTGGGACATCGTTGGGGCGGCGAGCAGCTGAATGGGGGCTGAAGGGGGTGGGGCCGATGGGGGCGGCGAGTAGCTGAACGGACGCTGAAAGGACGCTGGGCCTGACAATCCCCAGGTGTTTCCACTGGAAGGACTGGCTGACTATGGGGGAGGTATTAGGCGGGCCGGGCCCGGGATGGGCGGGGCGGAGGGATACAAAGCATGCCGCGAGAAAGCAACTCCCAGAGCTAACTTTGAATAAATTTGTTGTTGGTTTGCCGTTCCTGTCTGCTGGCGTTTTGTTTGGGAAACAAGCCAGGACGGTCTAACAGCTTCCTCTTCTACTCTGTTCTTTAATACCTAAAGAAAGTTATTTGGAGGAATAGCAGGTAAAGATTACTACTTACTGCACATAAATATACAGAATTTATTCCTTTCTTCCTATCAGTTAAAAATGCTTTTTTTTCTGTTTTGGTCCTGGCACTCTACCCCCATTTTTTTTAGAAAAAAAGACTTTAAGTTATCCCTGCTTACCTCTAGCTGTAGTAAGTACCAGCACTCAGTTTACCTTAGTTGATTTCAGACATTAAGCTGAGTCAGCTTGCTTTGTACACAAATGGGGAAACCACTTGGGATTTGAGGTCTGTTGGTTCAATGGGAAGTTGAAAAGATACACTAGGCAAATCATATCTATAAACTTTTTGCCAAGAAAGTTACATGAATAAGTCATCAGTCAAACACATTGCAATAATTCCCAAAGCTAAACTTTCTCTGTGCTTTTTTAATCAGTTGCTGCTTGACAGTTGCTTTGTTTGTGCCACCACACACTTTGTTTGTGCCACCACGCCCTTCATTGCATTTTCCCAGTGAGATCCAAAGACATGGATGTCTCTCAATGAATTATAACTTGAGCAATAACCTTAAATGTAATAACAACTTATTAGAAACTAATATTGAATCTTTTCCTCTTATTAAACAGTTCATTTTAACCTCTGATACCATTCCTTTGTTTATTCATTCATCCATTCAATTGTTCAGTCTGATGTGATGTGTTTGGGCTGAGAATAGTGGAAATAACTTCTTTAATTTATTCAATAAAATGTGCTTTGAATATCTATCTACCCATCTATCCATCTATCCATCCATCCATTTGTCCATCCATTCATTTATCCTCTATCCTTCTATCCTATCGTCTATCCATTTATCATATATCATCTATCATCTGTCTATGAACTTGTGTAGCTCTAACAGCTCTTAACCTTTGATATCTGCATTTTCTAAAATAGCATCTTTTTTCCAAAACATGTCAATTGTACCATAGCTTCAGCACTTTTGCACAATGTTTTCATTATAACCACAATCATATTTAACTCTGTGCATATTAAGCACAAGCTGACATACTGTACAGCAGGTTACTTTCAAGGTCTTTTTCAGTTGCTGTGATCATCTGTCAGAATGGCAAGATAAGAGCCATAGGGATATGAAATAGCCAGTTAAGAAACTAGGTTTGCTTAAAAAAATAATACCCATCAACAAACTAGTTATATAAGTTATTGAATAAATTATTTATGGAGCTGTGGTTTTCCTTTTAAACAAAATACAGGATCTACTGAACTATTTGTAGGGCTTATTTTCATTTTTGAAAAGCATTAGGCCTAAATTAAACATTTTTTTCCTCTCTCAGACATGCACCAGATTCTTAAAGAGTGCAATATATTTTGACATAATTTTTCTTCTCATTCATTTTACTAGCTTATGATTATTCTACGTGAGAGGATTTTCAGCCTTGACTAAAAGTATGCCTCAGTTCTCTAGCAAATACACTGCTAATAAAGGCAATTCTTGATGTCTACATTTTTTAATTTTTTTTTAATTTTTAAATAGTAAATAGTCCTGTAACAATCCTTTTAAATTGTTAGTGTCTTTTGAAGTCCTCATTTTATTTTACTGCTGATTTAGATAAAATTATTTCCACCTTTGGGTTTGTTTGTTTTTTTAAAAAAATAATTTTACCAGACACCTTCTCAAGTAAACCTATTGACCATTTATTGTCTGCCTCCTCCTCCTCCTCCTAAGCTACTGAATCTTCACACAAAAAAATCTTATTCTCTATAAAATCATCTCTTTCTATAGTTTCAAGTTTGCTACTCAATGTTAAATGTAAAAGCTTGGATGTATAATCAGAGGAGTTAGTAAAGAAATGCCCCCTACATAAGTGTCTTTTTTTTGCAAAGCTATTTTGTAGGAAAAATATTTTTTTGTCCAAATATCATTTTTTTTAAATTGCATCCATTATTTCACTGAGTTTTCCAAAATTGTACAATATTCCATAATGGTGATATTTGATAGTATAATTCCCCATACTTTAATAGTCCAAATATATATAAAATATTTCTGATAATTTAATGTTGATTATTTAAAACATTTTTTATTTGTTTCTGTATCAAATTGCTATATTTCTTTTTGATATCCACTGGAAGAATCTGAAATAAAAAAATATTAATTTTAAATGATGCATTTAAATTTGACATAAAGTATCCCATATTTTTTTTCCACATTTCCACATTTTCCACATTCCACCCATCCAGACAGGCAAGACACCAGAATATAAACTGACAGCAAATAGCTCTCCTTACTAGCACTGATGATATTACCTAGTTAGGGTAATGAAACATCTGCAAGAAAACAAGGAAGCCCAGAGAGCATCAAGAAATCCCTCACTAATTTAACCATAAAGATAGTGTACCACTGTTCAGTACCCCTTAAAAAGTAAAACTCTACTGAACTATAGTTACTAGGTCTTATTCTACTGGTTTCTTCTTAAACATTCTACTGAACTATAATTATTAGTTCTTATTTCTACTGATTTATCTCTTTAAATGTAATCATTTTTTTGTTGATACCTAGGTGATATTTAAAAAAAAAACATCTGGAAGATGGTTTCAGTCTTGCTGCTAAGAGAACTTGAGGGATCTCTCTGTGAAACCACCAGTAGTTGAATCTGACTTGAAGGAGAGGGGTTTTTTCCCTCCCTTTTTTCTGTCATATTTTGGTGCTGTCACATTGATGAAGAAAAGAGTCATTCAAGACTCCAAGGTCTCTTTGGGAATTATATGAATATTTAAGGATATTCTTACAGCATTGCACTTGAGATGTATTGTACATGACATAGGACAGCAGAAAAAACAAGATACTTTCACTTCATGCTGTTAAATCAATGCTGAAGGTAATCTTATGATGCTTCAAATTCAATTTCCACACCTCACTCATTAGCCATGCTGGTAGGAGTTCTGAAAATGGTAATTCAAAAATATTCAGAGTTGCATATTTTTCCATGTCAATATAAAAAATAATACACTGAAAAATAGTGGAGGACATTAATTGTTTTTTAAATATATTTATAGACTGATATTTTCAAATGAATGTAGTTCACAATCCAATATCTTCTCTTGATAAAAGGCTTGTTGTAAGAAATAATTCACTGGAACTGGAATTCATATCCTCACCTCTGTTGTTAATACTGAAGAGCTATTTTGAACCACATTCTTTCATTCTTCACTAGATAAAAATTGAAAGGGGAAAAAAAGTATTTCCACTTTACCTCCACTTTTACAGCATCTAATAGGTCAAGAATTTACCCTGTCAAGAGAACTTAGTCTAAAGTGAAAGGTCAAGGCAGATATGGTTCACAATCAGAAGTTTCATGAAAGAAATGAAATTTCTTGGGAGAGTGAGACAGTTCCTCATCTCTCTTTAATAATTCTCACAGTTATTACTGTGACCTGGAAAAAAATGTGCTATAAAGAATTCAAAAGGAGAAGGCAAGTGAAAAAATGTTTGATATCACAAGGCCTCAACAGTTTTCTTCTTCAAATATTTTCATCAGCATTCATCACATGTACACCAATATTGCATGTCCCTTTAAGTGTTTACCTATTTTGTTATTGTGTGACCTGTTATATTATCATTGAGGTATTCTGACCACATTTTTCTTTAAGCAACTCAGGATTCCTATACAATGATGAATGCATGAAAATAATCCATCTAGATAAAGGAAGATATCACCCTAAAAATCTTATATTTTATGTTCTTTCTATATAATTACATTTGCTTTATATAAATGAATTTCATTTACAATAGGAAGAGTAGCAAATAAAAAAATATTCAGAAGTATTATAAAATAAGTCAGAAAAAAGAGATGGAGAGTATATAATGAAAACCTAGAAAGATGGCTATTCTAAATCTCTTTTTTTCTCTCATGAAGCCCATTTCATTTAAATGAGAGATGAATGTTGAATGCACTCAAATTCATTTAATTATAGATGCCAGAACCTTCATATCACTCTAAATTTTGAATCGCTTCCTTTTGTCTCTGCTTCATTTTTATGCTTTGTAGGATTATGTCCTTGTAGTAACTGCATCTAAGGTCAAATCATAAAATATATTGCCAACCCTTAAACAATTGAATAAAATGAGTTTGATCAATTATGCCTTTCATCAAAAGTTGAGGACTCTTGTGACAGACCGTGAAGCATACATTTTTCGTAGACCTCTGTAAACCCTGCCTACAGATTGTATGCTGGTTACATATTTATTGGTTTTAAAAGTACATTATATAATCCCATATGACACATTGAGTACAATTTGTTTTATACTAGCAGCGTGAAGGATGTGAAATTTATCACACATAAATACGTGAAAATATTATACAACATGAATATCCAATAAAATTGGCAAGGAATGGAGAAAAAATTGTCATGAAAGCCCTCCATTTTTTGCTTCAAAAATTCTTTAATTTTGTTACTATAATAAGCTGTCAATGTCATCTATCTTTAGTTTAGTAAAGCATTTAGTAGGAAAGCATTTCACAGGCTTGTGTAGGGTTGCTCATAAGCAGATGTAAACTGAGTTCTGAAGTAAAGCTTGAATTTTCAAGAATGGGATAAGTGAAATGCACACAAACTAATTCTATACAGTGTAATAACTACTGGAGATGCAGCTCCTGAAGTATTCAGTTGTGCACCTTTTATCCACTAGGAACATTGGCAATAGTAAGAGCAAGCTACAGATTCTTGATCCTCCCTTGTCTTTCCACTCTTTCAGACTTCACAAAAGCCTGATTACAAACCCTGAATCTCCAGACACTTAACCTACTATTCAAGATTTGCCTTACTTGACAACAGTTTCATGGACATGACCCAGTTATATTAGTCTCTTTATTGAAAAAAGAAAGAAGTTATCCACACCCAGAAGGTTTGTTTACTGAAGTATACAAGAATCTAAGCTCTTGTAAACAGATATGCTCCTCAGTTTAAGGTCAGGCTTTTTCATGCAGCCTTTCTCCAAAAGTGATGGACCTCTGATAGCCTTGGAGTGCACCTAATAGTTATTGACAAAAATGGTTTTCTCTGGCATAGGAACTGCTGCTCTCTGCCTCATCAGTTTCACACATTACACACTGTTTCAAAGGCAGATAGACTGCTTCTTTCAGAAAGATAAGAGAAGTTCTCTCTTCTCCTTTCCCCCTCTGGCATAGGAACTGCTGCTCTCTGCCTCATCAGCTTCACACATTACACACTGTTTCAAAGGCAGATAGACTGCTTCTTTCAGAAAGATAAGAGAAGTTCTCTCTTCTCCTTTCCCCCTCTGACCAAAATAAGGTCAGAGAGCCATGCTTTCTATCCTTAATAATTTATACTTGTCTTTTTAAACTCATATCATCTAACTGCTTTTACTAGGATTGTTTCTCTAAAAGATATGTTCTCTGCTTAATCTGGAGCTTTGATATTCTTAGCTCTGGATGGGGTGGCACTACCCAGGTGGAACACTTAATGTGTGAGAGTGTTTGCATAATTAGAGGTTGCCTAAGGTTTCTTTATGTTAATGGTTGGATTAGGTTTCCCTTTGTGGGGGGTTCTTGGCTCTGTATCTTGTCATGTTGCTGTAGCGGGAGGAGGGGATGTAGTTTCCGTGGTGTCTATTTTAGTCGTTTTAAGAGGTGTTTGTGTTATAGTTCTGTCGGTTCAGCACCGACCAAAAAACAGCCAACATCTTAAGAAACCCCAGAGATAGGATCCAGCTAGAAAACCAATGAGTCTATGAAATACCATGCAAAATCTGCCCAGCCACATACATTGGACAAACTAATAGGAGAACAAATGCCTGCATCGCAGAACACAAGAACGCAGTCAGAAAAGAAGAAAAAACTTCCTCCCTCTTCCAGCACCTTAAAGCTACAGGACATGAAATTGATTTTGAAGGAACCAAACTAATCTTCAAAACTGAACACCACAACAAGAGAATAATTATGGAAGCCATCGAAATAGAAAAACACCCCCACAACATGAATAAACGTGACGATACCTCCTGCCTACCAGACATCACCTCTTTCATGTATGCAAGTGCAATGGGTATCCAATAAGGTTCATTAGACATCACAGCACACCACCTGAACCCAGAAGGAACCCATTGACGGACGAACCAGCATCACAGCCGATGCTGGTCACCCTCCCCTATATCTGCAACGTCTCAGAAGCAACAGCCAGGCTATTGGCACCACATAACGTAAAGGTAGCCCATAGACCCAACCAGATGCTCCGAGCTGCAGCCATGCGCCCCAAGGACCCACTCCCCAACATGGAGAAGTCAGCAGTCGTGTATAGGATTGACTGCAGGGACTGCCCTAGTAACTATGTTGGGGAGACCTCTAAGAGAGTAAAAACCAGGGTCCATGGGCATAAATTAGCAATAAAAAGAGGTGAACACCATTCCCAGATATGGGCACACATGGCAGAGTCCGGCCATCAGTTTGACTTCGACAATGTGTGCATTTTGGCCAATGACAACATGAAAGGGGGCCGCCTGCTCAAGGAAGCGTGGCTCTCTGACAGAGCTTCAATTAATCGGCACATCAATCTCTGTCCAGCGCACTTAACGCTGAGGGCATGGAGTACAAACAACAACCCCCACCCTGCTGGAAACACTTTAACAACGCATCAAAGATGTCAACAGAGAAAGCCACAGAAGGAACATCCTTCCCCCCCCCAACAACCTCTAGGCACCCAGGCACAATGTGGGTCACGGTCAGAGGACCTTATCCCCAAGAAACATACGCGCTCCCGAAGAATCCAGGGATCGACGAGGGAGGATACAGGAGCGACAACTGATATGCCAGAAGCCCCCCCTCCCCCCAAGGCACCAGAGAAAGGTGACACTCCCCAATGAAAGGATAACATCAGAATTGGACTGCCGAACACCCCCGACCGGGGCTCGCAACACCCATATGGAGAGCACGTGAAACAGATCAATTAAGACCAGAGCGTGCAAATGCGATAAGACGGAGGTTGATACGAAGAGAAGCCCTAGAATAATAGTCACTCGGTCACGCTCAAGAAAGGAGGAGACCTCACCGATCCACCCTGCAGTGGCAACCCGACCATCCCACCCCACGGCGCCAGCCCATTTAAGTCAACGGGAAGCACGAAGCGACCCCCAAAATCACGACGGACGAATCAAAAATGTCAAACACAAAGGGGGAAGGGTAAAAACCGGGCAGGATAGCATTTATGGAAGTGGTGGTCACGGGAATGGGACCGGTGAGGAGAAGGAAGAAATAAAGAGGTACAACAAGCCTAGGCAGCTTGGGTGGGGCAAGCAAAAGGAGGACAAGAGTGTACCGCTGAGGAGTATAGGAGATACGGCCAAAAAAAGGGGGGGAAACACCTACGAGAATTACAGCTGTGCGGATGAGATCAGCAAAGTTTCAAAAAAGGTGGGGAGTGCACCGTATCTAGACGATCCGATTGTGGCAGGGGAGGGGAGGACAGGAACACACAGTCGAACGATGTGGGGGATACGTCCAAATAAAGAAAGAGGGAGAAACACCCCACCCGCCCCCGATCCCAGCGAAGGGGAGATATGCGAAGATATATATATATCTAGTGACACGGCAATTGCCAGGTTCTATGGGCTGCCCAAGATCCACAAGGAGGGTGTCCCGCTCCGCCCTATTGTGTCATTCAGGGGCACCCCAACTGCGAACTTGGCCAAATGGCTTGAGCAACCGCATCGGTCATTTAGTGGAGGATAGTACTACCACTGTTAAATCTGCCGAGGAGTTTCTTAGGAGGATTGAGTCTCTGAGGGTGGAGGATGATGAGGTGATGGTGTCTTTTGACGTCGTCTCCCTCTTCACCTCCATCCCACAAGATCTGGCTATCCGGACGATAAGTGACCTTTTGGAGCACAGAGGTACAGGACAGCAACAAGACTCCCTCCAACCGCAGGACCTTGTGAGCCTACTGGAAATTTGCCTGAAAACGTATTTTACGTTTCAGGGTACCACGTTTGAACAAATCAAGGGCACCCCCATGGGATCTCCGATCTCTAGTATTATAGCTGAACACGGAGATACACCCTCATCCCCAATGGATGGAAGAGCGTATTAATGTCAGGAGACCGGTTGGGGATGGTTTAAGTGATCCCTGGTGCCTGATGGAGAGTCCTACCAAAATATCACTTCTTGTTAAGGCTGGGGAACAAAGTGACCATGCAAGGAGAGGGTTGGGCACCATCCCCTCTCAGGATGCTGTAATTGACTTTACTCATGTTGCCACCCCATGAGATATCCCCGCTCCAGGAACGCAGGGGAACCACGAGAAAGCAAAATGATGGCGGCTTATAACCTCAGAACGTCTACATGCTCCCAGAGGTATCTGCCTAGGAACAACCCCCCCTGTGAATGTACGAAAAGGCATAAGAACAGTGAGCCAAAAAGCTCCCTCTCCTCAGCACGGGAGATGCTCGCACAGCCCCAAGGAACTGAGGAATGCGAGCAAAAGGGAGAGGACACTCCCCCCACAATGAAAGCACCGTATAGCAAGAAGGATGATGAGGCTATGAGTACGGACGTTGGGGTGTGCTTCACGTCGTCAGTTGATCTCCACCAAGGCACCGGGCGGACGAATTCCGAGGCAACCGTCACACCCCCCCCCCATGGATGAGAGACTGGATGGGGAGGTCGGGAGTGGGGATGACAAGAAGATGTTAAAGAACAGAGCTGGTGACGGGAGGATCATGATGGAACCTTTGGGGGTGGAGGAGCGCGTTGTGTGTATGCCTTTGGGAGTAATGGGTGAGCAGAAGGAAGGGGGGAGGGAGGCCACAGCGGAAGCTGAAAGGGGGAACAGGGAGAGTGAACAGCAGGGTTCCCTCTCAGCTATGTTGAGGGTGAATGCACATCCTCAAGGAAGAGAGAGAGGCACACACAAGGAAGAGAGTGCTCCCCCCATATTAAGGGTGCCGTATGAGAAAGAAAAGGATGGGATCGCGGCGACGAGCGTTGGGGCGTGTCTCGCGCTGCCAGCTGACTCCCATCGAGATAACTCATGGGTAAATTTGGATGTAACCATCACACACACTCCCATGGATGAAGGATTGGGTGGGGAGGCTGGCAGAGAGGGGGGGAGGAAGTTGATGAAAGCAGCCTGGAGAAAAACGGTTTGGGATGGGACGGTTGCCACGCAATCTTGCATAGTAGAGGAGCGCAGCATGCGTGAGCCTGCTGAGAAGATCGACGGGAACGAGGAAGGGGGGGAGGAAAGCCGTAACACAGGTGGTTAAGAAGAGAAATGGGGGAGGTGCCCTGGGTATGAAATTAAACCCCCCTAGCGCACGAGCAAAAAAGGGCAAAAACAAGGGTGAGGGAGAGGAAAGCAAAAATGTGACAGCTTGTGATATGATGATTAAAACTCGAACGCAGGTGGATCGATTGGGCCCGATTACGAGGTCCAGGAGCCGGGTGCAAAAGGCACCACTCCTATAAATAGCTATCCCATCGACTGCATGTTACCCTGATGATGCTGGCAGTGTGCCGATGAAAGCTTGGTGTTTTAAATTTTATTAAAACTTTTTATAGTTTTTAAAGAATTTCCTAGTGGTCTTACAATTTGTAATGGCTGAACATGAGTTTACCCAGGAATCACCTTTTTATTTTTAGAATCTTAAGTATGTGTGTGTGTATATATATATATATATATATATATATACATACATATGTCTTGAGTGCTTTTTGATGCACCCTGTCGACCCAAATATGGGAGAAAGAAATCTATATACTGTAAAAACAAACAAACCTGAGAACCAGGAAAAATTTCAAACTAGAAAAGTTTAATAAAACACCAAGCTTTCGTCGGAAAACTATCAATATCATCAGGGCTTAATGCTAGTCAATGGGAATGTCCTTTTATAGAGCTGGTAGATGTTTGCACTCGGCTCCTGGACCCTGGACCCTGAGAAGGATGACGACCAGGAGTTGAGTGTAAAGGAAGGTGATGCCCGATGGCAATGGACCGAACAATGGAGTGCTCCCAATGGGATGGCAGCAAGGAACGCTCTGAGTATATGTGGGAGGAGGGTGATTGGAATGGACAGCAGATGCCTTGGGGTGCTGCACGGGAGGGAAGATGAAAAGGTGCAGAGCGATGAAAGAGTTACACAAGGGGGAGGGGTGAAGACCGGTATCCTGAATCCACTTAATGCTGAAGCTGCTGATCAAGTGAGGTGTGAGGGAATGCAAGCTAGTAACAAAGGAATGTGTGTTAAAGGAGGTAAGCTTGAATTATACTCCGAACAGCTGGGGCCAACAACGCGCTCCAAGAGCCGGAAGCAGATGCTTGATAACAGGACGTTTGACAACGGTATATAAGTCTCCCCCCTTTTTAGTTGCCTTTTAACCCTGACGATGTCATATGTATTTTGACGAAAGCTAGGTTGATTAATTAAACTTTATTTAAGTATTCTCTTGGTGATCATTATTTTAACGAATATATATATTCGGTCTGTCTGAAAAAACTTCCTGTATATAGGTTCTACGGACTGCCCAAAGTCCATAAGGAGAATGCCCCACTTCGTCCAATTGTCTCTTTCAGGGGGACACCGGTGTATGGACTAGCTAAGTGGCTTAGTGGACGCATCTCCTATTTGACAGATGGCAGCCCCACGACCGTTAAATCCTCAGAGGAATTTTTGGAAAGGATTAAGGACCTCAGGGTGGAGGAGGACGAGGTGATGGTGTCATTTGACGTCACCTCACTGTTCACCTCCATCCCTCGAGACCTTGCTGTCACTGTCCTGAGAGACCAGCTAAAGAGGCAGAAGAAAAACCAACATCAGGACTCCCTGAGAGTCGAAGACCTAGTAAAGCTCATCGAAATGTGCTTAGGTGTTACATATGAGCAAATCAAGGGCACACCCATGGGCTCCCCTATATCTAGCGTGATAGCAGAAGCGGTTCTCCAACAACTGGAACGTGAGGCTATGACCCAATACCGACCCAAATTCTGGGTTCGGTATGTAGACGACACATTTGTTGTCATTAAACAATGCCAGAAAGCTAACTTTATGGGAATACTTAATTCGATCTACCCAGACATCAGGTTTACAGTGGAGGAGGAGGTCCGGGGCTCGATAGCATTCTTAGATGTACTTGTTCAGCGCTCAGTAGAGGGCTCAATAAGTATGAGGGTCTATCGCAAGCCCACTCATATGGACCGAATCCTCCACTATAACAGCAACCACCTGGTTTCCCATAAAGTTAGCTGCATCAGAACGCTGTTTAAGCGTATGCGTTCACACTGTAGCACGGTGAAGTCTAGGGCAGAGGAGAAAAAACATTTGTACCATGTATTCCGACTTAACGGATATCCGTTAAGATTTATTAGACCTCACAGCAGGACGTTTGAGCCCCAAAGCAGCCGACAGGAAGAACCATCCCAAACATCAACAACACGTGTCTCCCTACCGTATATACACAACGTATCCGAGGCCACAGCCAGACTGTTGGCCCCCTATAATATAAAGGTGGCACACAAACCTGACCAGACTCTACGAGCGAAGATCATGCGCCCCAAAGACCCACTGCCCACCGCAGAAAGATCAGCGGTGGTATATAAAATCAACTGCATGGACTGTCAATGCAGTTATGTGGGAGAGATGTCAAAAAGATTAAAGACCCGCTTACATGAGCACAAGTTGGCGATCAAGAGGGGCGAACAACACTCACAGATCTGGTCACACATGGCTAAAAACAACCATCGTTTTGACTTTGATAACACAGAGATTTTAGCCAGTGATGCCACGAAAGGGGGCCGGCTGCTAAAGGAGGCTTGGTTCTCGGAAGAAGGCTCCATCAACTGCCATATAGAAATGTGCTCAGCAAAACGGGCCCTACGGACTTGGCATAAAAATCAACCCCCGAACTGTTGGAAGAGACCGAGGTACCGACCACATACTAACAGGAACAGTGAGACACCCCCCCCCACAGTATAACCAGATGGATATGCCTTTAACATTCAGCCAGGCAAATATGACTTTAAATAACTCCCCAAAGGGGAAGGAGGACAGACCAGATATCATACGGCCAGGTATGGCACCGGTAAAAGGGGTGGGAGCCATTAACACGGAGAGAGATGGAGCTCCTGAGTTGTGGCCCCAAACGGCGATGAGATCCGATCACCCCCCAGAGAAAGAGAAGAAGGCAAAAAGGGGGAGGTATAGAGACAGACGGACCGCGCCAGGAGAGGGGGGGCAACCCTATGCCAGCAGATGCAGCGGGGAAGCACGGGGCCAGGAATAAACCGTTCAAACGAGGGAGAGATTCCCCCTCAGGAGATGAGAGCAGAGGACCAAGACACAGTAAACGGAAGATCGAACAGCAGCAAAAGGGGGGTGTAGATGATACGAAAGGGGACAGACTACCTGAACTATGGCTGCAGGGAGCGGGGGTGGGGGGGATCAAATTGCAATTCGACAGAAATTGTTGGAGGAGCCAGGAGAAAATGTAAAACAGAACACCCCCCCCACAATAGACAGGACCACTGACAGGGGTATAGTGAGAAGGGGATGACTGTCACCCATGAGGGAAACGAAAGGATTTTATCCAACTTCAGGATCGGAAGGACTGAGCACGATAGAGCACAGAACAAGAATAGGAAAGAGTTACTACAGCGCGCTCAGCTGGGACCTATGACGCGCGCTAGGAGCCGGATGCAGATGATCAACGGCTGCATATAGGCGACTCCCAACAATGGCTTGCATACCCTGATGATGTCAAGAGCTCTTGACGAAAGCTTGGTGGTTTAGTAAATAAATTTTAAAATTTTTAAATTTTATATGTTTTATTCTCTTGGTAATCAACTATTTATTGTTTTAATATATCAATAGGCACATTGAGCTGTGCCAGGCTCACCTTGCTTTAAGAACATGGGAGAGGCAACATCAGTACCAGGTTGGGAAAAGGGGATCCCACATCGCCCCCCGAGCTGCGGTGCAGGAAGATGAGGGTGGGCATACTCCCCAACTGGTCTGGAAAAAGGAATAGAGTGGAACTCCCTCAGCATACCAACCCCCTAGGGCACATCCTTTTGAAGGCCCTCATGGTGGTAACCCCGGGGGGCAATCACCCATGAGCAGACCCACTGACCTCTCTGATCTTGCTCTACCATGCTTTGAGAGAATTGACACCCGGCTACGACCCGCACACACCCGGCAGCGCAACTGGGCAAATGTGCGAACGGAGAATGGCTTGCGACCTCCTGATCCACCTAGTCAAGACAAACCTGTTAACAACGATGGATTGCATAATGGAGTGTTCTGCTGTGACCAAGGTGCCCTACCCGGCAACTACGATGACTCAGCCGGTAGTGTGGGTCTGTTGGTGACTCATGTCGGTATGGGCAATGCACCCCTAGACCCCCCTCCATCCACCCCCCTTATTGCTTTATGGACGCTGGCACACCATCAGCAAGGGACAACCCATCGCGGAGCGATGGCACCCCCCTGTAGACGGGGAGCTTGGACCCGCTCCACGACGTGTGCTGCGCTTGAGGCTGCGAGGGATGATTGTGGGGTTTTGGATGCGTCTGGACGGCTTAGTTGCAGTCTCCGGCTTGCAGTGGATGGAGGAGATCGAGAGACACTTGAGGTGGTTGGGGACCGTGAGATGTCTTCAGAGAATGGACGGTTGCGCGGCCTCACCGCCTCTCCCGCGTGTAGAGATGCTGAGCAGAGCAGAGTGGAGAGGGGTGGACGCCCTGCTTGTAAGCACGACATACACCCCGTGGGGACTGGCGCAGGCGTCTACGACTCCGTGGGCCTTCCTGGAATGCAAAACGAACAGCGGCACCCCCTCCTCCCACTTGTGCAGCCTGGGGTAAAGGGTGTTTCCACCCCATAAGCCAGCCATACCCTCCACTGCCCTCCAGTTCGGAAGTAATTGCAGGATCAGTTCTCCGGGGAAAAGCATCTCCGGCGGAGGAGTATGTTCATGAGAGGAGGACTGACTCCGAGACTGAGAGTAAGAGCAGGAGCCTAACCACCAATGGCAAGGAAAGCAAAACTCTCGTTGACCGGCCACACCTGATGACTAGGGCTTGGTGCCAGATGCAGAGTAATGGCCAGCTATAAGGGAACTTATCCCGCCCTGTATGAACTACAGCTCTGAGGAAGTTGGCAGTTTGCCAACGAAAGCTAGGTTTTTAATTTTTGTAGATTTCTTTAAATAGTTTTGTAGGTTTTAACCAGTATTTGTCATGTTGGTTTTTACCATCAAATATTTTTAGAGTCTCTTCTTCTCCTGGTGTTCTTTACTTTGTGTTGTGCTATGGATCCTCCCAGGAGTCATATGTATGTTTTTTGTGTTATTTTCAATATATATATATATATATGAAAAACACATATGATGTCGCAGTTAAGCGACTGCTGCCTGTGGATGGCTCTAGATTGAGCTGATACAGGCAAAAGATTTCTTATATATATGATAAAAACCTATAAACATAAATGAGCACCAGGAAAACAAAACCCTTTAAAAGTTTTAAAAGGTTTTAATAAATAGTGACCCAAGCTTTCGCCGGCTTTTCTGCCGGCATCTTCAGGGATCCTGTGTCGGTCAATGGGAGGGCACTCCTTATATTACGGCCGCCTTTGCACCCGGCCCATAGGTGCAAAGGATATCGGACAATTACTGCAAACTTGCCTTTTTACACAATTGTCTCCAAGAAGATCTACCCCCGAGATCCTTGAGAAAGAGACCGATTGTTAACTCACTGGAGTGCCGACGTGCCACCCGCAGGTACCAACGCAGCACGATTCAGGCACTCATGAACGACCTACACAGGCGTATCAACACTCAGAAGGAGCACGCGCACACCTGCCATGAGAAATGCCGGGCGGGGTTCGTGAGTCAGCATTATATAATGCTTGACTGATATATGCGTCTGACTGCCAGGAACATCAGCCAATGGGCCGCCGACAGACTTCACCGTAAGACACACAGACTGCGGGAGTTGGAAAAAGAAAATCCCCTCCCCTCGGTCAAGTTGGTGCACAATTTGTCAAACAAGGTCCTGACTGGTCCACAACTTGCTGTGCTGCAACAAGATGCAGGGTGTAACATAGCCGATGCCCACACTCTTGATTTCGTCGTGGCGTGGGAGCCCTCCATACACCGTATGAGAATGGGGGAGGAGGCAAAGGATACCATTAGACAGCAGGTAACGGGCCTCCTCATGAAACACAGGTACCACCAGATGTTGCCCCACAGGGAGGTGGAGGCCATGGACCAACTTAAGAGGGACAGCTCCATTCTGGTGTTACCGGCAGACAAAGGCAGGGCCACTGTGGTCATGGATAGGGCGCAGTATGCTGACAAGGCATTGAGGCTACTTAGTGACATCACGGCATATAGAACGGTGGAGGGGGATCCCATGGTGGCCCTTAAGAACTGGGCCAATAAGATACTCAACACCCTTAAGCGAAGTAAAAGGCTAGACGATGACACCCTCATACGGCTTCGCCCTAAGGACACGGCCATGGCCAGGTTCTATGGCCTGCCCAAGGTCCATAAAGAGGGGGTTCCGCTTCGACCCATTGTGTCGTTCAGGAACACCCCTACTTCATACCTAGCCAAATGGCTAAGTTACCGTATTGGTTACTTGGTCCAGGACAGTTCCACCAAGGTTAGGTCTGCGGGGGAGTTTCTCAATAAGATCAGAACCCTGAGGATAGAGGAAGATGAGATGATGATTTCCTTCGATGTGGTCTCTCTCTTCACCTCTATCCCCCAGGAATTGGCTATCACGGTCATAAAAGAGCTCCTACTTGATAAAGAACCAGAGCAGAAGCGGGACTCCCTCCGCCCGGGAGATCTGGTGGACCTTTTAGAGATCTGCCTAAAGACGTACTTTACATTCCAGGGTGTCACGTACGAGCAGACCAGAGGTACCCCCATGGGGTCTCCCATCTCCAGCGTCATAGCGGAGGCTGTGCTGCAGCGATTAGAGCAGGTGGCGATGGCCCAGTACTGCCCTAAGTTCTGGGCCCGCTATGTTGATGACACCTTTGCTGTCATCAAGAGGGACCAGAAGGCTGACTTTGTGGAGGTGCTTAACTCGGTTTATGCGGACATACAGTTCACGTATGAGGAAGAACAACAGGGAGAACTGGCATTTCTAGACGTCCTGGTCCGTCGCCGGTTAGATGGCACCCTCCAGACCAAGGTGTACCACAAACCGACGCACACCGATAAGATGTTGCACTTTGATAGTAACCATCCTACGGCCCACAAGGTCAGCTGCATCAAAACCCTCTTTAAGAGAGTGAACTCCCACTGCAGCACGGCCAAAGCTAGGGCGGAGGAAAAGAGAAACCTTTTCCAAGTGTGCAGATGCAACGGGTACCCCTTTGAGTTTGTCAGGAGACACTGCGCCCCTTCCAGACCCCCGCCCGTACCCATGGACAACCAACGGCTCGAAGGATTACCCCCCCCAGACGACCCGGGTCACCCTTCCCTATATTGGGGACGTCTCGGAGGTGACGGCTAGGCTGTTGGCCCCGTATGGAGTCAGGGTGGCCCATAAACCCAGCTGCACGCTACGGTCCAGCGTCATGAGGCCCAAGGACCCACTCCCCACGGCAGAGAAGTCAGGCGTTGTGTATAAAATCAGGTGCAACGAGTGCTCTGCTAATTACGTGGGTGAGACTTCGAAGAGAATTAGAACAAGGGTCCACGAGCACAAGCTCGCTATATAGTTGGGAGAGCCGTACTCCCAACTATGGGCGCATATGATGGAGACCGGCCATAGATTTGATCTAGAGGACGTGCAGGTGATCGCTGGTGACATCACCAAAGGGGGTACACTCCTAAAGGAGGCATGGCTGTTGGGAGAACATTCCATCAATAGACATGTGGATCTATGCCAGGCACATCTGGCATTAAGGACATGGTGCACCCGTGCCCGTAGACCTTGGGGTAAACGAGAAGAGGAGGGGGGGAATCTCCAACACCCACAGATCAACACTTGGAACAGCGGCGAGATAGATACCTGCTTGGGTGGATGTCCCCCCGGTAGGGAACGACAGAAGAAGACAGAGACGTGGGAAGATGCTCCCGGGGATTTGAAAAGCCCCCTGGAGGGGTTGGAACCTCTGGCACACCTGAAGGCTGCGTGTCCCCATGCGACCGCCTCACAGATGGAGGTATCATCACCCACAGATGAAAGAGGAGAGGAGGAGTGGGGCGGTGCTGTTTTGAGAGCAGCAACATACCCCCTGACTGTTGCCCCACGGGAGAACCTCGGAACTGAGGGAGAACGACACGGTGCTGGGCTGGGGGCCGTCACACGCCCCCGTACGGCTACCCTGCAGAGGAAAGAAAGAGCCATGACAAAAGGGAAAAGAGAGACAGATGGCAAGGGGGTGGGGGGGCGTTATGGATAGCAGGGAGGGGAGCACGGGAAGGGGAGTAGGAGTACAGCATCGTCCCATCCTAGGGGCGATTACCCGTTCCCGTGCGGCCGCCCTACAGACGGACCAAACCAAAGTAGAGAGTGAGAGAGAGAGGGGGGTTAAGGGTACGAGAGAGAAGGGGGAAGGTCGAAGGAAGAGAGAGGCAGGGTTGCAAGACGAGGGAGTAAGCGGTGTAAATGGTGTGAATGGGTGCGAGTGTGAGAGTGGGGGGGTGAAGGGTATGAGAGGGAAGGGGGAGGAACGTAGGAAGAGAGAGGCATGGCGGCAGGATGAGTGGGGGTGGGGGGGGGGG
>NW_015386628.1:832842-841194 GCF_001527695.2 Protobothrops mucrosquamatus | reverse complement strand
GTGGCAGGATGAGTGGGAGGGTAGTGCAAACGGCGTAAATGGGTACGAGAGTGAGGGTGGGGGGAGTGAAGGGTATGAGAGGAAAGGGAGAGGACTGTAGGAAGAGAGAGGCACGGTGGCAGGATGAGTGGGGGAGCAGTGCAGAGGATGCGAATGAGCGTGGCAGTGAAGGTGGGGGGAGAATGAAGGGTATGAGAGGTAAGGGGGAGGATTGTAGGAAGAGAGAGGCACAGTGGCATGACGAGTGGGAGAGTAGCGCAAACGGCGCTAATGGATGTGAGAGTGAGAGTGGGGGGGGGCGAAGGGTATGAGAGGGAAGTGGGAGGAATGTAGGAAGAGAGAGGTACGGTGGCAGGATAAATGGGAGAGTAGCGCAAACGATGGGCATGTATGTGTGTGTCCCCGGCGGATTGGTAGGGGGGAGGAGAGTGAGCTGGGATCGACCCCCCGGCGAGGAGATGGAGGAGTGTGGATTGAGGGAGGGGAGAGATAGAGATGGTGGATAGGATGCTTGGGCAGGAGGGGGGGAAGAAAGACCAGGCAGATAGAGTACAGCGGCCACCAGACAGGATGGGGGAGGTGGACAGTGGGAAGGGGGAGGAGGTTATGGAAAGAGAAGTAGAAGCACAACAACGTCTCTTTGTAGGGCTGATTACCCGCTCGCGCGCAGCTGCCCTACGGAAGTGCCAAACTCCGGTGGAGAGAGAGAGGGGGGGGTGGGGGTCTATGGTATGAGAAGGAAAGGAGGAAGACCGAAGAAGGGGAGAGGCATGCTTATTGAATAAGAAACAGGCAGGAAGGAGAGAATGGGTGTGGAGCGATCGTGTGAAATAGGCATGGCCCAGGTAGATCAACTCATTGGAATGAGAACGGAATTAGAACGGCGATTGGCCGGTGGAGCGTCACGACAGCACCTATGGGCCGGGTGCAAAGGTGGCCGTAATATAAGGAGTGCCCTCCCATTGACCGACACAGGATCCCTGAAGATGCCGGCAGAAAAGCCGGCGAAAGCTTGGGTCACTATTTATTAAAACCTTTTTAAACTTTTAAAGGGTTTTGTTTTCCTGGTGCTCATTTATGTTTATAGGTTTTTATCATGAACACTCCCAGGAATCAATTGTCGGTTTTTAGCATTGTTTTTAAGATATATATATATATATCTGGAGAGTGATTGTAAACCTAATGAGGTGATACGCCCCCATGGTGGTTTGACACGGAAAGGCAGCAGAAATAAGGATAGAAGGATAGTTAAAGGGGTTAATGAGAATGTTTATATATTTAAAGTCAATCAGATAAAAATAAAGCACTCTGGGATGTAAGGTAAAAGGCTTTTTTTTATTAATTGCCCTTTGCTCTGATGATGTTAACAGGTTGTTAACGAAAGCTCAGCAATTAATAAAAAAAAGCCTTTTACCTTACATCCCAGAGTGCTTTATTTTTATCTGATTGACTTTAAATGTCCATACCTGGGATTCCAATATTCAAAATTATCAAAGACATATATATATATATATATATATATATATATATATATATATATATATATATATATATATATATATATATATATCAGAGAGAAAACTATATATATATATATATTTATCAGAGAGAAAACTATAACAGCATGTTGCATACTGGTAGGTGGAATTATCTACGAAGCATTCATATTGGTGCCTTTTTTAGTAATACAACAGACATAATTGTTTGTTGGGATTGTTTTTGCTCCAGGCAGATTTCATAAAAATCCAAGGAAGACATTATGTTTATTTATTCCCCTTTCCATTCAAAAATGGTTTGTATAAATTTAATACTCAGTTTGATTATGCTACTGAAAAAATCCTGAGGCACAGATATAGTCTTCACATATACTGTACTTAAGTAAGATAGAGTCATGTTATTAGCAAATCACATCCATATTTTGTTATTTCTCCAGTTGTAGCATCTATACTTAACTGTACTTAGAAACTAATTGGTGATTACCATAAACACCAGTGTGAATATGTTAAAACAGGTTATACCAAATAAATCTTACTGCTTTCTTTGACAATGTGATTAGGTTAGTGGACAAGTGGACAAGGGAATGCTGCAGATATAGTGTACTTAGACTTCAGCAAGGCATTAACTAGACCATAGGCTTCTTCTTGATAGTGGAACACTGCGAGATGGATGACCCCTCTACCAGAGGAATTCACAGTTGGCTGAACAATCATAGCTAACCTGTGGCTCTTAATTGATCTGTGGATAGAGATATGCAGTGGGGTACCCCCCAAATTTTTTTTTATCCTGGACCTAGTGCTCTTTAAAATCATCACAATATACTTATCTAAGTTGAGAATAGAAGGGATGCTCATAAAATCTGTAGATGATGCAAATCTAACACTCCAGAAGACATGTTGAAGATTTAAAGGAACCTTGATAGACTTGAACCCTATCATAAAAAATGTTCCATGTTAACAACTGTAAGGTTCTGTACTTAGGCAGAAAAAAAGAGGTACATGATAGGTGGTTCCTGGTTTAGCAATGCTACCTTTGATAAAGTGTCTTGGTAGGTAACAATGAAAATCCACAGCTGTTTGGGCCTTCATCAATATGTATACAGTATCAAAATCATTGGAAGAGATGTTAGATAGATAGATAGATAGATAGGTTCTTTGCTGAACTGATAAAACCATAACTGGGATTTTGTGTCCAGTTCTGGCTACCACAATACAGAAAAGAATTCTGATAAACCGGAAAGAGTGCAGAGAAGAGCAGCAGTGATGGTAGAAGACTTGGAGGCTAAATTATTTGAACAGAAATTGGTATGTTTAGCTTAAAGAGAAGAACAAGGGGATACATGGTAGCAGTCTTCCAATACATGAAAGATGTCACATGGAACACACTGTGAATTTATTCATATTTAATCCCACCCTTTAGATTTAAGCACTCAAGAGTAACCAACAAGTGGCAGCTGTACAGTGAGAGATCTAAACTTGAAATAAAGAGGAATTGCCTATTTGTGAGACATTTAAACAGCTGTGGGTTTTCCATCAATGGAGGTTTCAAAGAAAAGTTCGGAAAGCCATTTCTCTGGGATGCTGTGAAAATTCTTGCACTGGGCAGAGGGTTGAAACCTCTCCTGTCCCCATACAGCATTATGCTTTACAACACTCACAGCACTGTAAATTATGAACTATGGATATGTTTTCTAATGGGATTTTATTTCAGTATATATGAAGACTACATCTGTGCCTCAGGACTAGTCTTGTGGTCCATCAGCTGCCAGCAGAGCTAGCAGCAGAATCAGACAAGGAGGAGGAGGTATATCCTGGGTAAACTTTAGAGCCTTTGGAAGGCTCTGATGAGGAAGCAGAGGCAGATGTAGAGCCGGGGCCATCTGTCTGTGCCCAGGCAGAGAGGCAGCTGTCTTCAGGGCCTGAGCTGAGTGAGGAGGAGGAACAGATGGGGCCCATCCCATAGGCGCATATGTGTAAAGAAGAGAGAAGAGGAGAGCAACAGAAGGCAATAAGCTGCCCCTCAGGGAAGAGAAGACATAGACGCTAGCCAGCCCCTCCCTGGCTGGGAAATAAATAGTAAGGGTTTGGATGAGGCCTGTCATTCATTTTCCAGGATACATCAATCAAGTTGGATTCCTTTGCCAGAACCAGGTTTGTCAGGACTACTTGCTCTGTATTTGAAGTGCCAACTGAGTCTCCCTGCTGGGAACTAATATGGTAGTGAATTTGCCTCAGCCGGTGTGAACAAGGACTATTTCTGCTTGGCTTAATCCTTGAAAGACTTTGTATCTGGAGTTCTCAAACGAACAGACACTGTTCTTGCCCTGTGTCAGAAGGGGAAAAGACTTTCTTTTGTGACTACTTCTTTTTGGTTTTGTCTACCCAACGTGAACAAAGATTGTTCCTGCCCTGTTTTAATAAAAGAGGGTTGTTTTACTCACAAGTAAGTGGTTTCTCATTAGTTGCAAAGACTGGGTTAGAACAATTAGAAGACTGCCATTACTGTCCTTTTTCATAAAGAGAAAATTAGCAAGAGTGAATGCAAACCTACAGTGGAAGTAATTTTCTACATGTCCTTTGGCAGGAATTTGCAGAATTTTGACAGAAACTTCAGGATAGCTTTTTGACAGACCATACTTTTTTTTTTTTACATTCAACAAGTCGCTGGAAATGTGTGAATGTGAAATATGCTTTGTATGCTTGTTGATTTAGAAACAAAGTAAATACCCATGAATTATGGGATGTTTTATGCAAATATGAAGTTAAAAGTTGGTTGTTGAATGCAATAAGAGCAGGATGAAAGTAGAGCATGAGGGAGAATAAATTTAATATTTAGTGAATGGTTCTGCATTAAACAGGGAATAAAACAACATCGTATGATGTCTTATTGTTTAATGTATTTATGGATAAATGTATAAGGAATGGTTGAAGTGATGGTAGAAGTACATAGACTCTGAATATGAATATGCATGAATAAACTTCTGTATACAGCTGATGCCATGTTGTCTGACAACTCAAATTATTTCCAGTATATGTTAGATTGTATGATGCAACATGGAATGTAGATCCAAAACTGAATGTCTCAAAGACTATAATGTAGCTGTGTTTGCCAAGGAAAATGAAGCAAATGACTGCAAATTTTATACAAATGTTGTAAGTAGATGAATTTATGAACGAAAAATTAATACGTAGAGATGAAGACCAAGGACACTGTGGTTAAGACAACATTGATGCACTTCTGGAGGAGAAAGATGGGGAGTTTAAAAGAATGACAGTTATTTTAGGACAGTTATGGAAGTAAGGGTGGCTTGCAAGTGTGTTTGTGTATGAAAATATACAGAGACATTAGTGTAAACTAGTCCCAGTTTTGTTGCACTTGCTTATATTGTATTTTAATTTCTTTGCTAAACAATCTCTTACTCATTTTCCACACTCTGCATAATGTTGCTTTCCCCAAATTATATGATGGGTAAAACTGTATGGTTGTAGCAAGTCAGTCAGCTCAACGTGAGAAAACTCAAAGAGAAATCAAGACTGAAGGGTTTTATTTAAAAAAAAAACACTTTATTTTTAAAAGTTAACTGTTTTAGTCCCATTTGCATACACTATAAATTAAATTTAATCTCAGTAAATATTAGCTTAGCAACCAAATTATATATAACAATAAGACTTCATAATATTAAAATTACATTTTGCAAATATTTTATTTTTTTCCCTATTTTGGGGGGAGTCTTTATCTCTGATTCCTATAACGTTTTGTCATTGGAATCCCACCATATCTCCTACTCTCTGTCTTCCCACTCAAGATCTGAAAGGCCACTTGATCTTATCACCCGCTCAACACTGTTTGATTGGTCTGGTCACAAAGGTCAGTCTGAGCTGAATATCAATATATCAATCACTAAATTCTACGATCATCCAAATAACCTCACTAAGTGACACAATTTTGATAAAAGGAGAAAATATACTTCACCCATTACTATGTAAAACATAGTATTTATTTTAATGAGTTCAGCCCAAGTTTTCTTCTTCTGTTTCATTGCTGTAAGGTGATCAGAAATCTAAGAAACCTGTGCTCCATGCCTAAGAATGTACTTATAAATTATTGTATTAATCATACTGGTTTCCTTATTCCACTAATTGAACAGAGATTCAGCAGAAGAGTGTTGCATCCATTTGGTTCCTGACTTAAGTTTCGTTTCTCCTGAAAAGCTTACCTGCCTGCTTTAGGTTTCGTTTCCTGACTTAAGTTTCATTTCTCCTGAAAAGCTTACCTTGAATTAGTACCTCCTTGACTTAAGTTTCCTGTTCTTTGTGTATGGCAATGAAGAGCCATCCCCCTATTGTCCTTTTGTACACCCCCCCCTTGATTATGCTAATGTACCAATAAAAGAGAGGCACGGAGAGGCTTCAGGGTCTTTGCCTGCCATCTCACCTGAAGAAGCATGTTGTCCGTGTGTTTCCTAACCTAAAGCAAGGCCCGTTGGTTTAGGCCAACGTACATCACCACCGTCCTGCAGGGAGCGGGACCCCGGGATTTTGCGATCCCACAACTGGTGACCCCGACGTGATTGGACTCCACGGCATGTTCTCTGTCTAGGGAAGCGCTGCTCTGACTCCTGTACTATGCACCTGGAATAGGCTTGATCATCGTAAGTATGGGCTCTTCACTTTCTCAAGTTCTGTCCAAGCATGTGGGTGAACTTTTTAAATTAGTCAGAAAGGCAAATTGCTTGCAGAAAATTAACGGAACAACTATATATCCTCTATCTCACAAAGAAATTATTTCTTTTATGCTCTATCTTCACAAACACTATCCTGCTTATCCCGAGGGCGGCTCTCTTCGCCGATCCACCTGGGAACGTATTGGCAAATGGCTTCATGAACCACCCCGTGCCCCCACTGATATTCTCTGCACGTGGCGTGGCCTCATGGCCGCTCTTCAAACTTTGTACCCTGATTCTGGTTCTCTACCTGTGTCTGCTCTGGAGGACGCTCCAAAATCAGCGCAGCCTAAAGAACCCCCTGCTTCTTTGTATCCCTCTCTTTCCTCTCCAAGTGCTCCTCCTCCCTATTCTGCCGAGTCGTCCTCTTCATCTTCATCTTCAGGTTCTCCGTCTCCCTTGGCTCAGGGGGGCACCGTCCTCCGTGCTCTTCAACAAGCACGGGAAGACGGATCTTTGGACCCAGAAGATCTTTTCTCTACTTCTTCCTCTTCCTTGTTTCCACTGGTTTGGGGAAGGGGCCCCCGTGGGGGTGCCGCCCCCCCAGTCTATCAAACTCTGTCTTATAAAATCATTAAAGATATTAAAGGGGCTGTTCAAGATTATGGTCTCCAGTCTCGCTATGTACAAGGCTTACTTCACTCTCTTTCCTCTGATGCCTCAGAAATGCTTGTTTTGGATTGGCAAACTCTTTTTAGCATGATAATGACCCCTGCACAATATGTGATCTGGACTTCAGAATATGCAAAACAGGTTTCTCTCCTTGTGCTAAAGGGCTTACCTGCAAATGTAGTTCAGGATGATTTAATGGGAATTGGCACTCGTCTAACTGTCGCTCAACAGTCTCAATCTGATCGCGCTGCTTTCCCTCTCATCAAAAATGCCGCTCTTGGAGCTTATCGTAAAGTTGATGAGGCGCAGCAGACTCCCTTGCAAACCTTCTCAAAAATTATACAAGCCACTAACGAAGATTATGCATCCTTCATTAGTCGCTTGCAGCTCTCTCTTGAACGACAGATAGACAACGAAGCTGCTCNCCCTTACTACTGAACTTCTTTCTCCATTTTTCCAAGCTTTATCTACATTAAAACAACCTGCTGATACTCTAACTCTAACTGAACTTCACTATAAAGCTTTACAAAACATCAACTCTGTTCTTCAGGTCACATGGGTTGACCGCATAGTAGCTAATCACCCTTTATCTCTTGCACTCCTGTCCACACCCTCTCAGCTCACGGGTATTTTGATCCAGATACCAGATCACGGCAAACATAACAAACTTCTCATTGTAGAATGGCTACATTTGTCTCACACTCCTCGCAATACACTTACCACACGACCATTACAAATGGCGTTATTAATTGAAAAGGGCAGAAAACATGCCAAAGCACTCATAGGCCTAGAACCTTTTGCCTTATATCTTCCTTTCAAACTCACACAATGGGAACCTTTATTTCAAACTTCTGAAGTTTTACAAGATGCGTTAGATGGGTGGCATGGACGTGTTTCATGTCACCTCCCTGCTGACCCTAGGTTGCAACTGATAAAAACAATTCCTATTTCTTTTTCAACTCCTATTGTTTTTTCCCCACTCAAGAACTGTCTTACCATTTGTACTGATGGTTCCAAAACCTATGGTGCCTGTACATGGCAATATCAAGGGAAATGGCATAAAAAACTTACCTCTCCTCAGTCCTCTGCCCAACAAGCTGAATTAGCAGCTTTTATCTTAGCTCTTTCTACTTTTCCTTTACAACCTTTAAATATTATAACAGATAGTTCTTATGTTTCTCAAACAGCACATAACATTTTTGATTCATACTTGTCACCTTCAATACCTCCAACAATTATGACTCTTTTTCAGTCTCTTCAAACATTATTACGTAACCGCAGACACTCTCTTTTCATTGCACATATTAGAAGCCACCAACAACTACCAGGCTTCTTATCAGAAGGAAATCATATGGCAGATGAAGCCTGTAAAATTTTACCTGTTACCATCACCACACCTCAACCAGCTCCTTTGACTGCTGGAGAAAGCCATAGTTATTTTCACCAGAACAAAAAGGCTCTCATGAAACAATTTGGCATCACTATGGCTGAGGCTACAGCTATAATCCAACAATGCCCTA
>NW_015386628.1:805656-830162 GCF_001527695.2 Protobothrops mucrosquamatus | reverse complement strand
ATTGGCCCTTGTGTATTTTCCCGTATTCTCTCCCTTTTAAAAGAACGTTTATATGGACTTGACTCCAGCATATCAAAAATCAATATCATGCTTGCTAATGCGGGCGTGTATGAATCCTTAAAACCTGATCTTCCTATGGAAAAAATGGCTCTGCTGACTTTATCCGACACTGATCCAGATCACCTGGAATCGTCGGATGAAGAATCCACCATTACTTACCTTGCCTCCAAACAGGAATCTCGCATTCTCATGGACGTACCCCCTCCTGCCTCGGAGGAGGTAGAAGGGGGCCACTAGTGGGAGCAGAGATTTCTTAAAAAAGAAAAACAGTGGAGATGTTGCATCCATTTGGTTCCTGACTTAAGTTTCGTTTCTCCTGAAAAGCTTACCTGCCTGCTTTAGGTTTCGTTTCCTGACTTAAGTTTCATTTCTCCTGAAAAGCTTACCTTGAATTAGTACCTCCTTGACTTAAGTTTCCTGTTCTTTGTGTATGGCAATGAAGAGCCATCCCCCTATTGTCCTTTTGTACACCCCCCCCCTTGATTATGCTAATGTACCAATAAAAGAGAGGCACGGAGAGGCTTCAGGGTCTTTGCCTGCCATCTCACCTGAAGAAGCATGTTGTCCGTGTGTTTCCTAACCTAAAGCAAGGCCCGTTGGTTTAGGCCAACGTACATCACCACCGTCCTGCAGGGAGCGGGACCCCGGGATTTTGCGATCCCACAGAAGAGCATCCACAGCATCTCTGTGCTGAAGTCCCATGGCCTACAGAGTCTGAGAGTTAGAGCAGTTCTGGAACTGACTAAGTAAGGATAACTTTGTTGCAGTCATTTATTTTCAGAAACAAATTGAAATGGGACTATTAATTTGAACTCATAAATACTGAGATGGCTAGACATGAACACAGAAATCTCCAGTGCAACCAATTTGAAGTACATAAATGTCAATGAGGTCTCACAGAGAGGTGACTGGATGCAGTGCAGAATATACTAGCACATTATCTGGTACAGCAATTCAAATCATGGAGACTGCTGAACTCTGTCTTTCTACTGACTCTGATAGTTTTCTGTTATTGTCTCTTCACATATTAGAAATAGACCAATGAACCTTGGAAATCGTATTGGGGATAACCAATATCTTCCCTCTCTCTGTCCAAATCAGAATAAGTCAGGCCAATCCATCCCATTCATTCACAATTAAATTCTGAATTACACTCAACTAACCTAGTATGAAGTAAAAATCTTTTTCAATAACTATTTTTTCAATAATTAAACCCACCAATAATCAATTCTTTCTCAGTGAAATCATTTCACAAGAAAGGAGACAGTGACTGCCTTCCTGGTTAGTTGGATTAGCTCTTTCACAAATCTTACCCTTCATATTATTCTCTACTTCCTGACACACATTTGTATACACCCAGAGACTTTCCATATCACAAAAGGACAATTCCATATCACAAAAGGACAATTTACTATATCTAATCTCCATTTAAGATAGATGAGATAGAAACAGAATTTGCTAACTGCTGAACTGTGTAAAGATATTCATAAATGAATGATTAGGGTACTAGCCAAGAAAGCAAGTCAATTATTTGGAGGTCAGATAAGTACATAAAACAAAATGACAAATTGTAAGATGAAAATATTTATCCATTAATTTGTTGAATTTATAACCTGGCATTCCACCAAAAATGGAGTTTAAAATTCAAATGCATTAAATGCAATCATTAAATTGAAATATGTCTGTGTTAACTTTATGATAACCACCGATCAGAATTCAACAAGTTAACAGCAGTTGAAAGAATAAAACAGTATGGTTTTCAAAAAGATTAATATAATCAAACTATGTCTATTTTTATAAAGAGGAAAGCAACATACAGCCATGTTCATAATAACTGAACCAAACTGGTCTAGTAATAGCAGCTGTATATAAAATAAAAGAGAATTGTCTAGGTTCCTTATGGCGAAGAGTCAGAACCCTGAGTTGTCTAAAGGGTCTCACTCCCAAAGTGTCATCTACTGCGAGAGCTTTTACACTCACCCCTACCACTGTCAATTAAATTTGAAAAGGGTCTTTTACTTCAAGATGTACAGTACATCCCTGGTTTATCTGTTCACATATTTGGACCTTTATTGCACTCATATTCTGAAGACTCTCTTCACATACTGGGGTGTTAGCAGACTTTATCTTTGTGAAAATTTAGTGTTTACTAGCAACAATGCATTAGGAATAACCTTTGGTCAGAATATAATGGAATAATTTAACAGGAAAGAAGAGAGGTCTATGTTTTCAGGAAATTCTTTACAATTATCAAAATAAATAACTTTTTGTGTTAGTTAAACTTTATCTTTTTTTCTATATAAATCAGATAATTATAGTACTGTAGCATGGCCATGGTTGTCCTCAAAGGCCTAGCTATTGAGGCGGAGCCAGTTGCCAAATGGAATGGCTGTGTTGAGACAGCGCTCTGAATAAGCATGCCGATTCCACAGCTGCTTCCCCATGCCTGGTGGACTTTTTAAAGCCCCAAACCTCTTGGAGGGAGATCGGAAAAGGAGGTGCCCAGCAGAACGGTCCTGGATGGGGGTCTGAACCGTAATAAGCAGGAAAGCCTCAGAGAAGTCGAGCGGGAGAAGAAGACAGCCCAGAATGGCAGCCGCGAAGAAGTGACAGCTGTCAGCTGGACAAAAATAGCAGTGATTTAGCAGGACAACGATACAACAAACCTGATGGTGTGAGTACCCAGCGAGCCTCTGCAAGTGATCCTGAGCATAAAACCATTCCGGAGAATTTCAAAGAAGAAAAGAAAAGAAGGGAAGCCCTAGAGCAAAAGGGGTAAAACTACCTCTCCTGTGAGACAGCGGCGATAAGGAGCCCGGGGGAAAAGAGACTTTACCTTAAAGCAACAGACTTATAAGCTATAAAGGATTAACGAATAAGAGTGGTTTCTCTTTTTGGCCCTTTCAACAAAGCTAAGAAGAAAGTTAAAAACCTGAAAAGCGAAAATGCTAACTGAGCAGAGAGAGCGGACATTTTGAATAAGAACTGAGGACTGATTAGTATTAAATGAGGGAAGAGAGACACTTACAAATTAAGAAGAAAACTACGCACAGAAATAAAGTAAAGAAATTGCTCTAAAATCACTCTAAAAAAATAAAAAGGACAAGCTGTAGCTGAACTGAGAGTTCAAGCAAATAAGAATTGAATATAACCTATTACATGATTGAACTGGAAGAGACTAACTAGGAACAAAAGGTTGAAAATTTAAAGAAGGTAAGAAAAATCATTTACTTGTCTACCTTGCTGAACACTTCAATACCTATAACTGTCAAGAGACTAATTGTAAAACTTGGACTATATTGCCAATGAATTGAACATTCGTTATAATACTTAGGCAAACCAACTGTTACATTTTTATATACTATTATTTAGACAAATTAGAATTGCAGTGGAATATGAGCATTCGAAATTGATAAATACATTAGTCTATTAATTGCTGTATATTAGAAGTGCCAGTGTTAGAGGCCTTATATTGTGTTAGTAACAGAACATAATATTGTTAAGATATATGGTATCAGTGATTATATTATTAGAAGAATAATAAATCTTTCAGGTGTGGTGGAGGAAAAGACAAAGACTGTACATAAGTGGGAGGGCTGGTTGACATCACTCCAAAAGATGACAAGCATCCCCAACGTAACAAGAGTTGGGACTGGAAGAAGGCAACATTAGCGGAACTAAGCCCAGTAGGGCAAAGATCTTATTCTAAACAAGAAGCAAAAGTAATTATGAATGGAGAATTAATAAAAAGTTTCCAAATACAAAAAGGTACGAGACAAGGTTGCCCACTATCAGCATTATTATTTGTACTCTCTCTAGAAGTTTTAACAAGAATAATTCAAGAAGATAAATTGTTTAAAGGCTTAGAAACTAAGAAAGAGATATTTAAATTACAGGCAGATGATTTAGTCTTTATTTTGGAAGAGCCCCTAGAGTCTGGCACAAGACTATTACAGGTTCTGGAAAACTATGGAGAAGTAGCGGGGTTGAAGATTAACAAAGAAAAAACTAAAATGCTAGTTAAGAACATGACCAAATCACAAGAAAATGAGCTAGCAGAAAAAAAATAACATTCAAATAACTAAAAAAGTAAGGTACCTGGGGATTCAACTGATGGCATATTATTATTATTAAAAGAGAAAACTACAATAAACTAGTAGACCATATTACAGTGGATTTAGATAAATGGAAAAACTTACAGCTCTCCTTTATGGGGAGAATCACGACAATTAAGATGAATGTACGCCCTAAACTACTTTTTCTATTCCAATGTATACCAATTAAATTAGGCAAAGACTTCTTTGAAAATTTAAACAAAATTATATTTAAATTTATTTGGCAAGGGAGAAAACTGAGAATTAAATTCAAGTTATTACAAGATGCAAAGGAAAGAGGAGGATTCGGCCTCCCAAACTGGGAAAAATATTACCAGGCAGGATCAATTTAGAACACACAGAATTACATAAAATCTTACTAGGAACAGAGGATAAAACAATAAAAAAGATATATCAATATTTATTAGAACAAGACATGCTAGAAGAACAAGTAAAAGACACAATGCTAATTTGGAGCAAAAAAATTGGCTATAGTATCGATTTAGATAATTGCCAATTATTATGGGATAGGAATAGGACGCTAACGTTAGCCACCATCTATAAAAAAAATCTATATAAGTTGTTCTACAGGTGGCATCTTCCCCCCATAAGATTAGGAAAAAATGGACAAAAAAATCTCATTGATATGTTGGAAATGTAGAAAATCACCAAGGACCTACTACCACATGTGGTGCGAATGCCCAAAAGCTCAAGATTTTTGGCATCTGATAAAAAATTGGTTGGAAGAGATATTATCACAAAAGAAATGAATTAAAACCAGAAACTTTTTTATTAGGGATTACCAAGGAGAAATCCAGCAAAGGATCTTTATATTTAGTACTGCATATTTTAACTGCAGCGAGACTAGCCTGTGCTCAAAAATGGAAGAGAAAAGAAACCCCTACTGAAGAAGAAGAAGTAATAAATAAAATCCTATCCTGTGCGGAAATGGATAGGTTAACATTAGAGCTTAAAAATAAAACCGAAACAGACTATTTCGAAATTTGGAATGGAGTGTATAAATGGCTAGAGTCAAGGAGGAATGCAGGGATGAATGTTGATTGATAAGTTGATAGTTTAGAAATCTTTATACTAGTATTCTTTATAAGATAGAATTGAAAGTTATTTAACTACAATGTATATGATTGAAAGAACGCTTACTAGAAAGTTCACAGATCCTATCTGCATATTCTGTTATAATGTAAAGAATTTTTTTTCATAAGTTAATACTAATAATATTGTTTAAACCAGGGAAGTTGTATTATGTCCACTGTGTCTTTTTTTGTTTTTAACTGTATATTCAATAAAATTTTAAAAAAAGTCCTAGCTATTCAAATTTAGATGCAATTTCAAAGCCCCAAAAGGAATGTGCATATCACACAAAAAAAATGGTGAAAAGAGATTATAATCATAGAATAAGAGAAAGAGGAGATAATGGTTTATATAAAAACAAAGAAACGCAGTGGCCACCACCATCTTGACTTTTTAAATTTCTCCTTGCAGTCCTACAGCCAGTTTAGAAAAGATAACTGGGGAAGATGAAAAGTTAAAAAGGAAAGGCAGATAACTCATTGTGTTAGTTGTCAAATCAAGTCTATGGTTTCTCAGTGATAATCTCAGGTCATTTTTGAAAGAACAAACACCAAAGAACAAACACCAAACACCAACAAACACACCTGTCAAGATTTTAATTCCACTATTCCCTTCCTGCACTGTTTGGCATGGAAAAGGAGCAGGATGAGGCAAGCCATGCTAAAATAGCATCTGGGTATGTTTAACCCTACAGAAGAGATGACTGAGATAGCATTTAAGATCTGAAGATCTCCCCTATGGAAAAGGGAATGGATTTATTCTGGATTAATCCAGAGGGAATGACTAAAAAATTACAAGGGAGTAGGTAAATTCAAATTAGACATCAGGAGGACCTTCCCAACTATATTATCTATCAGCCACTACCAAATGATGTGCCGAGATTCTGTACCTAGCAAAGGGTTGGGTCAGATGAACTATGTAAGTGATGGCGAACCTGTTAGAGACTGAGTGCCCAAACTGCAACCCAAAACCCACTTATGCATCGTTGGGTGGTGGGTGGGTGTGGCCCATTGGGTGGGCGTGGCTAAACTAAAAAGTTCAATCAATCAATTTCAACTTTGCAAGATCTTTTTTTTCCATGCGAGAAGTTGAAATTGACTGATTGAACCTTTTTTTTTTTGCACACAGCGGCAGAGGCCTAAAGTGAAAAGGTTTTATAAAACCCAGCTGAAGGCCTAAGACTGGGCCGACGGTGCGTGTGCCCACAGAGAGAGCTCTGAGTGCCGCCTCTGGCACCTGTGCCATAGGTTCGCCACCACTGAACTATGTGATTGCTTTCTGACTCTCTGATTCTATTTAGTATATCATATATACTCAGTTTTCTCAGTTATAGCTCTCATAGTCTACATTGTTCTATGATAATCTGTGTCTTCACAAGAGCTGTGAAGGAAAGGACTATGCAGAAGAAAGTTTTTGTACTTTTCTGATTGAAGTTATGCTCGACAGGAATGAAAAGAAATTGTCTCATGCTTCACAGATTCACACACAGAGGATGGTTCTACTCGAAAAGCTGTAAAGAAACAGTCCATGCTAGAAAACAAAGGAGGACTATAAAGTATCTATATAGTTTCTGCATGAGTGCAATGGAAGTTTTGGGATAGCACAGAGGCATTTCAAAGACAGGTCCATACTGGTGAATGAAAGCTGATCACAAGATACATATTTTCCTTAAAAAAAAAAAAAAGCTATGAAGTCTAAAAATTAAATATAAACGGGGGATGCCCAATATATACAGAACAGAATCTGGACCAATTTCAATTTTATTCTTACATTTACATCAGTATGATTGATTGTAGTTTATAAGGATGTAATTAATATATCATGTCATACACTGAATCTGTTCTACTCATATTTGTTCTGAAGTGTTTGTTGTCCAAAATAAATTACTTAGTTTACTGTCTCTCTCTCTTTTTTATTAAGAAAAACAATTTCAAATAAAAAATGTCATGAACTTCTGTTTAACATGTATTTTGACAGTATATAGGCACAATGTAATCAATGACCAAATAATATCATTTAGACAGCCCTTTTATTATCAAAGTTTATATTTCAATCACTGATACAAAAGAAAAAGATATTTCAATGATCAAATTTAATTTGAAATCAAGTGTTGAAGACTGAAATTCCAAAGCTGGACACTGTAAAGAGGAAACCATATTTGAACAGGGCGGCCTACAAAACAGAAATGAAGATTTTTCAATTTCTGCCTTTCCAATTATTTTATTGGAAACATATAAGCATATAACATATATATAAACATATAAACATATAAAATGATACATATATACTGTGCATGTAAGTTTTCAGATAAGTACACAGAAATCAAATTGTTGATACAAGAAAATGGAAAGGCTTCCTTATAATAGTAAAGACATGACCAAAAGGTCCCTTCCAGCTCTATTTCATTCCATTCCATTCCATTCTATTTTCTAAAAATGTACTTTGAAACAGATTATGAAGAGCAAGTTCCAAGTCCAGCTAAAGTGAAAGAAGCAAGCCAAACTATTTCTCTGACACGATCTCTGACACATGCCCATTTTAAAAATAATTTTAATTAAAAGTTGTACAAATTATGTAAAAACCAAAACACACTAATAGAAGCAGAAAAAAGAAAGATAAAAGCAAAAGAAAAATGAAAAAAAAATAGAAAAGCTTCCAATTTTCTTTGCAGCAAATGTAAGTACAATTATGAAATTATCTCTAACTACAATTACAAAAAAACCCTCATTTTCTATTATCCAGTTTTGCCCCATTTGTAAAAATATTTTTAATGTTAATAAAACAGAAGGACAAAATGAATAAAACAATAACAAGAAAGAAAAAGAAATAATACATCAACATCAACAAAATTTGTTATAGGAGAATTTCAAAGATATATAAATATCTAAAATTTTAGATAAAAGTTTCAATAGTGGCTATATTTTACTATAAACCTTTGTACATAACTACCCATATAATCATTCATATATTATTCTGGTCTTTACTGCACTGAATAATTGGGACCATAAATTTGCCTTTCTACCATTTAAGCATTGTTCTCTTAAAAGCCAAGGGCAGGGACTATTTATTTTTGTTCTTTGTCAGGTCCCATATAGCAAATATGTAGTTTAAAAATATGTGGGCATCTGAAAATAGTAAAAATTATTTCAGAGTAAAATTAATTTTCATAATTTTCCATTATAAGGAAGTATTATTCTTATTTTACCTCATTGTATCTGAAATGTTATACTTTTGGATATAAATAAAATAGGTTACATAAGAAAGCTTTGTGGGCTTTGTACTCAATTAGATAACATGATGAATTTCTGTCATTTTCTATGTGAAAAGTTTAACATTTATTGTCATTCACTGGTAGTGTTTACAACATTTAGTGATGTCTCCATTTGAACAGCAACATTTTTTGCTTCATAGACAATTATGTAAATGAAAGAAGGTAATCACTAAATCCTGCGAAACAAAAAAAGGCTCACAATTAGTCTTTATAAATATTTATTATCAATAAAATGAATTGGAAATGCAAACTTAAAGACTGAAGAGAACATGGAATTGGAGATCTTATCTAATAGGAAATAGTTTTAAAATCAATATCTACAGTTTGTCAAAAATAAGAAAATTAAAGAGTTGTGAATTATCTCTACAATTATCTCTCAATAATGAATACCTTGAGAATTGACATTAAGTTTCAGAATGTGAAAATCTAGTAATAGAACATAGCCTTATCTTTAATTTTGCAGCTTGTGAATATGTCAGTGAGGCATTAAATAAAATAATGAAAATTGTAGCGGTCTAAGACAGTATTCCTAATTTAACTTTTTAATTTCTTGAGCTTGTATCTCAGGATCTATTGAAAGAATTCAAAGGGGCCACAAATAGTAAAAGACAGAATAGTACTTCCCAGTCTATATCTTCTTTAGCAAAAACAATAGCTCGAGATTGTTTAACTTTTATTTTGATGGTTGGTAGAAAAGTAGTCAAACTAAACAAGCTTATTTTAATGGAAAGATTCAACTTAAAATCTCACACATTCTGTGCCCAATAATAGCAAGTTAGGAAGATACATGCCCTAAGACTTTGAAAGACTTATATGTACATATGCAGACTTTAAATTGCCTAAGTTGGGTATGGCTTTAGAAATCATAATTATGTATTTGTGTTATAGCCAGAAAAAGTCTGATAGATTGTGGGGAAAGGATAGACAGACTTGATTGGAATTCAAAATACTATCTCTTAAGTTAACCTTAACCTAGTGGTGTGCTGGAGCTGGTTCATACTCAAGTCTATGATCAGGCTATACTTAAATTTACTGAAAATTTGAGCTGCTATACCTAGTGGTGAGGCAGTAGCAGCAATGGAGCTGGTAGAGACAGTTCTTAAACATTTATCAGCACACCACTGTCCTAACCCTAAATTATGCCAGATGATATATCCCAGAAGACTTGATTAACCCTTCTTTGAACTTTTTAGGTAAGCTGAAGGAAACTGCATGTTTGGTACATATGAGCTATTTGGAAGTAGATGCCTTGGAGGTAATATACCAATAAACTTCATTGGCATTTATTAGCTCTGTGTTATCCAACTTTATTATATTTAAGGTTGTTTTTCTTTTTTAAGAAAACTATCATGCTGTAAAGCCTCTGTCTTAGTTTAATGCCATGTATCTTGGTAGAGATGAGCATTTCTGTCATCTGCTCATCTGCATTCATATATACAATAAAATTATAAAGAAATCCTTTAAAAAAACAGATGTAGATGACGTTAATTGCCTTTCCTTCCTTCCTTTCCTTTCTTCTTTTCCTCACTTTATTTTTGAAGTTATGATACTATATTTCAAGCACTAGGGAAATGATTTTATATTTACCTGAATACATAATTCTTACTGTCTTAAAAGCTCATTACTCTAATTTCTAGCAGATTTGATAACTATTTTTTTTAGTTCTTTTAGAGAACTGCTATTATTTAGCTTTTAAAAAAATCTTTATCCATTTGCTCTTGTAGATAGCATACGTATAAACTATTGGGAGAAAAATAAGCAAATAGTTAGGGAATGTACTATTATGAGAAATGTTTCCCTAAATAAAAAAACCAAACAGTACGACTTCTGGTTTTGCACGGTAGTGACCGGTCGCAGGCTTGAGGATTCTCCGCAACCCTGTGGCTACTTTTGCCCTGCCAGGGAACCCTAAATGGGTCTAAGTCACCCAGGAGAGGCGACAAAGAAAGAAGGGTGCTCCAGCGATTCTGGAACGGTGGCAGCTGTTCCATTTGACTTGGAGAAAGCCTTCTAACCCAACAGGAGAAAGGCTGGCTGTATTGTATCGACCAGCCCAAGCTACTTGCAATCGAAGTCCAAAAGCACTAACCAGCACAACTGTGAACAGCATGCTTGAAACTGGGTGAGGAATTTGATCTTCTCTTTTCTATTTTACACTTAATTCCCTGGAAAAGATTACCAAGAAACAAAATACCTCCGAAAGGGAAGGAGGGGGATTTCCGTCCCACCCTTATACTAACGGAAGTGGTGAATTAATCTTTTTATGGAGGATCAAAATATATGGACGTGAAATAAATATAAAACCTGAAACTTAAAACGTAAATCTGGATAATTCTAAAATTGTTTTAATGGCTAAGACTCTCACTTCAGAAATAATTGTTCATTTTGGAAATTGAAAAAACAAATAGTTGCTGACACCTAGTGGCAGATGAAGACTATGACAGCTATGACTTTAATATAAGACTTGGCAAAATCTAATCTATGTCTGTGACCTTCAAAGCTTTAACAACAAAGAACAGCTGTGACAAAAAAGAACAATAATCTGGGCTGTAGACAAAGAGATAATTATAAATTTCAGGAAAAAAATATTTTTAAACTATTTGGATTACAAATATCTATCTAATTGGGACTCTAAAGCTATTTACAGAGAAAAGAAAGGAAGAGGAAAACTCAAATAAATAAATAAATAAATTGCAAATTGTCCATGAAATTTGAGCAGATAATTACTATGATATATATAAAAGTAAATGAGGCTGGTTATCAAGTGCCCAAATTTTGATCATGTAACCACAAGGATACTACAATAGTAGTAAATACATTTTTTCCAATTATTTTGTAACTTTTAATTGTTGTTAAACAAATGGGCATAACCCAAGGATTATCTCTATATGGAATCATGTCTGTATGAATGTCATTTGAGCTTTGTTGATTCTGTATGGATTTCTATCAGTATTGCTCCTTTACACCAATTTTGCTGTCACAGATTTCACTGGGAGCGCAGAGGCCTTCAGTCATATAATTATGAATATATATTGTCAGTACTATCCAAATCAGCATGTTCTTAGAGATTCTGAGACATAACAATAGCAATAGCAGACTTATATACCACTTCCCAGTGCTTTACAGCCCTGTCTAAGCAATTTACAGAATCATCATATTGCTCCCAACAATCTGGGTCCTCATTTTACTGACCTTGGAAGGATGGAAGGCCGAGTCAACCTTGAGCCACTCAGAATCAAACTCCTGGAGTGAGCAATGAGTTAACCTGTGTTGTAACCACTGCACTCTTATATCCACAACTATTGATGAATCTTGGAACTAGAGATACCCCAAATAAACTTATGTTTATGTAGTCTGTTTATCACCTTAAGATATAAGTCAGCCTATATTAACAAAAGGCAATAGTTAGCAAGACAGTGGCTAAATGGTTGACTTCCAGGTCAGAAGATGAACCTAAAACAAGTCCTGAAAAAAGACTGCTTTTAAGGTTCTCTTGCCATAGCAATGGGGAATGCAGCACTATCTAGTTACTGTTCTATTTGTATAAATAAAACTCCAAAAAAAGTGAGGTGTTATTGAAATTTAGGGGGCATTCTGTAAAGATCTGCTTGAGGAAGAACCTACCAATTTACTTCAAATTCTATTTTAAGAGAAACATTGGAGGGTCCTCTTAATAACAATGCATTTGTTTTTTTCATTATCCACATTTAACTTTTAGATTTCTAATGACTGTGCAAGAAAAAGCAAGCACTATATTCCTCAAACACCGTATCTTCTAACAATGTCCATAAATATTTTATTGACTATCTTGTCTTTCAAGTCATTAAATGTAACTGTTCTCAGTTGTTATTAGGTAATGAGCTAAACATTATGCGAGTCCTGAGTGGGCATGCAAAACAGTTTGTTTTGCTTCAGCATTCATTATGTGTTAGCAGTTCAGTTCCAGAAGAAAGTCTTATTGGATAAGGAGATAATTGTGCACCTGTACCAAGTTTAAAGTTATTTCCTGTGTCTATATTTGTTTTTTTCCCCCACTTTTATTTTATTTAACTTGCCTTTAGAAAATAATAATTTTATTCCACTCTTCCTTTTGACCGAGTCCAGTAAAGTGCAAAAAAAACAATAAAATCAATGATCAGTAAAACCCAATGTCCTAAAATAAGATAATAAAGGCAATAAGAGTGCAGCAGATGAAGGAGAAGTTCAGTTTCAAAGGCAGGCTAACTTGTAATCTGTTTCTGAAATGACTGTTAGCTTGAAAATGTCCAGGCATATTGGCAATTGGTTTAAAAATTAGTGCTTAGATAAGAACCAATAAGCACTAGCTATGTTCATTAGCTGTCATTTCCAGAATGAGTGTTATTCCAATTTGTTTTAGTATATACGGCTGTTGAGAATTAAACTAAATGCAATTCTAAATATATCATTTGGGGTGACACCACTTTTAAAACCCTGTTGTAATAAAACAGATAAAATAGAAGGCTATCTTCATTAAGGCCACAGAAAGGGGAGAAAGGGTTAAATGTCTCTCTAAGGAAGCACAGTCACAAACTAAATTTCAAAAAGGAAGCTGTGATATGATTTCATGCTAGGAATTTTGCTTTTAAAGAAAAAACAAGGCAAAAAAATCTAAGCAGTAATGTCTAAAATACCCCTTTAGAACCAAGCTAATGGTGTAGGTGTTTACCCAAACAATATATATGTGCTGCAATTACAGGTGGACAAGCCCTCTAGGATTAACTGGCACCAATTTCCCAAGATGATCTAAGTGCTCAAAAAGATCTTAACTTTTTGCACTCAGTCGCCTATTTTTACCATCACCTTCACATACTCCTGCCTGTCTTTAATGTAGTATCTAAGGCATCCAGAAAACTTTTTCCCCCTCTTTTCTACCACGCTAAGCTTGCTAATAATGGTGTGTGGATAGCAGGGGTATTAGCAGCTGTAGGTTTTGTCCTGAGGTCTTTCAACTACAAGGTAATTCTGAGGCTGAAAGTTCTTCAGACAAAGATGTAATAACAGCAATTAATTGTGCCTAACATTGGACTGCACAGCGCCCAATTCTTTTAGAGCTCAGTGGATTTAAATAGAAGTGGGCTATCCTTCCGAAAGACTGCAGATTCTATGAAGTGATATAACAAACGGAATCAACAGCTTTTGATGTTTTCTACACTGAAGAGATGATACTTTTTCTCAGCAGGATAATTGTTAAATATTTTCTTTAATATTGATCAGTTGTACTTAGGTTGGGCACTGTGTTTTATTTAGCAGAAAAGTCGCTTATATTGTCAAGCAGCTTTTATGTTAACAATGATAGACTGGTGTTCTTGTATAGAAAAGTGTTTTATTCAAATAAAGAATGATGGCTGGCTGAATATACTGTAGAAGGGCTTCTGTGAGTCTTTGTTTTAGTGTTCAAGGGTACAAAAGTGAAGGCAGCTATATTAGTAAACATTCTAATTTATCCTAAGGCATGAATAATGACAAAATTCAAGATACTTTTCTTATATAGGCTTAGAATTAATATTCATCTAAGACTGGGTTGAGATATGACTGAAGATCCTAGGGCTGAGAGGTTTTGTGGGAGATCTAATACAAGAGCTACAAACTTGAGGTCATTTTTCTCTCAGTGCTTCTCTACGTGGTTAGAAATATTAATTCTACAAAGGTAACATTTATTTTATGTGCAAAGGGTCATATATTTGTTCCACTTTGGGAGGAGCAATCTTTTCCACAATTTTCCCACAACTATTTTTCTATTACTACTACTACGGTTATTGTAATTTACTATTGCTGTTTCAAACTCAAGAGAATAAACATTTATCATTCTCTGTGGAGGGGAGGGGTCAAAAAGTCAAGTTAGAGTTCATGGCAAAGCCCACCCCTTTTGTATGTGCATAAAGACTTTATGTATGTGCACAGGGATGTGGCTTCAATTGTGCTGCCATAACCATTGTCTTGACACAGAGCTATATATTCTGCACACATCCTTTGACAAAGCAATATTTTGAATCTTTAATTCAAAGAATTGCATTGCATTAGAAAAATAGATCAGATATATTCCTTTCACGCAATCAAATAGATGTCTATTTAAGTTGATCTATGATGAAAACAATGTTATGCTATACAGGTAATCCTCATTTAGGGACCACACACAACCTTGGTCATTAAAAGATTGCCAAGTGAAACTATGCTTATGATGTTACTTCAGCTTTCCTTTGTTGATGGCAGACAAAATCATAATAATTTGCATTTATGGTTCTTCTAAAGCAGATTCTTCTCTTGTTTCAAATTGCCTTTATTATATAATGTGTTAGTAAAACCCATGCCAGGATTCAGTGATGTTTTCCACATAGAAAGTAGTTACAAGGATAAAACAGTTAAAAGTGTTTTATTTTAGAAGAGATCAAAAGCATTGTAAGGATTGTATGATGTTAGCGAAGGATCAAATGAGTAAGTGGTAGCAGCTGATTTTTTTCAGATAATCTACAGAATTTCATGTTAAGATGTGTGAAGCTTACTGCTACTTTTAAGCTATTATATAACTATGTTTTCTAACCATTTAAGATAGCTTCCTTATAATCAGTTATATTTTCACAATAAAGACTATAAATGGTTACAATTTAAAAAAATGGGTCTTAACATGGGCTTGAATTCAAACATTTGTAATTTAGTTCCAGTCTTTTAAGTGCGAAAAGTGGGAGTATAGTAGCAATGCTCCATCTAGTGGAAATAAAACTAGAGAAATGAAACTCCCTTATAACCAATTAATGTAGACATTTTTTCAGCTTCTTTGAAGGGTGTATAAATAATGCATATTGTGCATTCTTAAAAACTTAAAAAGTGACCTTATAATTCTTCTGTGTTCATGGAAAATCCCATCAATCTAAGGTTAGTCTAAAGAATTGCATTTAATTGTGTTGGTCACAAAAGAATTTAGAGGATCATTCATTTGTGGTACATTACACATTTAAAGGGTGTGGGAGTCATGGCTTAGGCACCTGAATAAAAGTTCCTGTTTCTCAGTGAGACCACAGCCTAGCTGTAACCAGTCATCATTTATTTCTAACTTGGAATTACACTAACATTGCTTGTTGTTTCTAATTAGGAATAAATTCTTGTTTCCAAGCAGAAATATTATACTTCATATAAAAGTGCTGCCAGCCTTGGCAATTATAAACAATCTATGAAAAGCACATCAAACAAAACAGACAAGAATGGACTAATAGTAGAGTACTGCAGTTTGGAAGTGGGTTCTTTAAGAAAGAGCACCAACAAAGACTTCTTTCCTCTCTTTTCCCCAAGAGGCTTTTATTATACAAGTTTAACAAACCTAGTTTTTACATTTACCTAATCTTCTACCTAAGTTTTTAACTGCTACAATAAGTTTAGGCTATATTGTAGTAGCATTATTTATATCTTTAATCGCTAAACAGTCCATGTAACAATTAGGTTCTCCCCTGTAGCCTAAGATTATAGCAGCGTTTAGCCTCAATTGCTCTCAGCTACTATTTTGAATTGTTGCTGAAGCATTAGTTTTGTAGTTTCTCGCTCTGGGTAAAGTAGAGAGAAAGAGGTCCTTGACTAGCTGTTAACTAACTATAGACTCTAATGATTGTTTTCTGGGGTGGTAGCTGTTTCCTTTCCCCCTGCTCATCTGTTTTGCTGAAGCCTGCTCTTCCTTTACTACCAGTCACCTGCTCTGTTGATGCAAAGCTCCTTCCTATAGAGTCTAGACCCCTCCCCTGCTCTTCCGAGGTTTTTCCTTTTATAGTTGGAACAGGGGTGGGGCCAATGTTATTTAGGTAGCCTTAAAGTCCCAGTCAGAAAAAGGGCATAAAGAGCTCATGCTGGTTGCTACTAAGCTTTCCTTCCACAGTATTTATAAAACTATAATGCTAATTATTCTTATGAGAAAAATAAGATCAGTTTCTTATAGTTTATCCTGAATTGAGGAGGGGAGTTTGGCTGATTTACTAATTTAGGCACTTTACAAGAATTTTCTACCCATCTATCCCTGTTCATTTTGGATTTTGCTAAGAGAACAGCTACCACCCCAGAAAACAATCATTAGAGTCTATAGCTAGTTAACAGCAGCCATTTTTTCCCTAGCTGCATATTAGCTGACATCCACAGTAAAACAAGTGCTTTCTTTCCCCCTGCTCATCTGTTTTGCTGAAGCCTGCTCTTCCTTTACTACCAGTCACCTGCTCTGTTGACACAAAACTCCTTCCTATAGACCCCTCCCCTGCTCTTCGGAGGTTTTTCTTTTTATAGTTGGAACAGGGGTGGGGCCAATGTTATTTAGGTTGCCTTAAAGTCCCAGTCAGAAAAAGGGCCTAAAGAGCTCATGCTGGTTGCTACTAAGCTTTCCTTCCACAGTATTTATAAAACTATAATGCTAATTATTCTTATGAGAAAAATAAGATCAGTTTCTTATAGTTTATCCTGAACTGAGGAGGGGAGTTTGGCTGATTTATTAATTTAGGCACTTTACAAGAATTTTCTACCCATCTATCCCTATTCATTTTGGATTTTGCTAAGAGAACACTTGTTTTACTGTGGATGTCAGCTAATATGCAGCTAGGCAAAAAATGGCTGCTAGCAAACTTTATAAGGAAATTGTGCAAGATAACATAAATAATAAGTACAACCAGGACAAACGAACAAAAACCTTACAAGTAATAACTGTTTACATAAGTCTTGACAAATGTACATTTGCTGATAAATATTAAAACAAAAATACATGAAGTCATTCCAATGGCAGATACTACTATAAACAAACTGAGGAAATATACATAAAATAGTAATCCTTGAATAGTAATTAGATATTTTACCTGTGAGTTTCTAGCTTTTGAATTGGGATAAGATTACATAGTGTTTAAATCATAAGTTATCTGGTGTATGCCAGAATTTTTGGCTAAGGTTGCTTTCAGTTTGAATCAAAGTGGTCAGTGGGAAGAGTTTGTAACAGATGTAGCTTAAATCATCTGAAGAATATCATCACAGTGACTAATAGTGGGCATGTCACAGATGTTTTGATTATTTTAATTGCAGATGTAGGTGGTTGTGAATTGAGTCCTTCTCCTCACAATAGGCCATATAATTGTTTTTCTTTATGAGCATTTAGATTTTTATTATTCCTCAAACAGAATGCAGACTATTAAACATACTATGACCTTCTGAGAATGTTTGCTTCCTCCTCCTCCATCTCTCCCCCACTATACACATTTTTGTAGGCTAAAGGAGACTCCAACAAAAAGCATTTATTAAGCTTCTGTAGCCCACCATATCAGGATGGCAAATGTATGTAGGTCACAAAAATGTGCTATTTAGTTCTGTTTTTAATGCAAGACTGTATTCCATTGATTTTTATTAATGCCATTGTGAAACAAATTTGTTTAGCTAAAGCATTAATTCATGAAGAAAAATGAATAGAAGCTTAGTCTTTGTGGCTCTAGGAAGTAAAGACCAATTCAAAGACAAATCCTTCATAAAAATGGGGGAAAATGTTGTGAAAGTAGTAGGAGAATGGAAACATGCAAACTATAACATAATTGTTTCTTTCAAGATGCCAGCCAGACACTTGTTGAAGCAGGTTGTTCTGTTCTTTTTTAGTTTTCCATTATTTATCAAATGTTTAGCTCATTCAACTTCCTAACTGACACTTAGGATTTCGTGAGTACTGAATCACAATGTTCTTCATCTTTTTAATAATTTCCATTTTAAACAACCTTTTGTGGACAAGTTATGGTGAAAACTCTTTAAATGCTGAAATCTGTTTTTCAAACCTCTAATCCAATTTGGCTCCCTATCTTTTGAGTTCAGGGCTAGAAATCTGTTTTCCCTGGGATAAGGAAATAAGTTGTCTATAACTCAGACATGTAAAGTCTTTTGACAAGAATCTCTAACATCTGAACAGATGGGGAAGAAAATATGAACAAAGTTCATATTTTAGTTCCTTAATCTATAGATTTTCATAGAGCATACTTAACTCACTTAGCCATAGTTTATTTTAATCTTTACTAGTTGGTCAAGAATCATCATTTTGGATGTGATAGGGGTCTCACTGGTTTTCCTTAGTCATACCAATGGTTGAGAAAGAGAGGTGGGACAGCTATTTATTTTGCTTCAGTGACAAAAACAAGCAGGTACTGCTTTCTAGATTTTAAAGTAGGTATGTCCAAACCTTGGCAACTTTACGACCTATGGACTTCAACTCCCAGAATTCCCCAGCAGCCATGGGAGGCCAGTAGAAGTGGCAGGAGCAACAAACCAACTTATCTAAGGCTCAGATCATCTCTGGGCACTTCTGATTGTACTTGAAAAAAAATTGCAATTATAATAACAGTTTCCCCTGCTTTTTTGTTCCATTTGAGAGTCCCCATGTCCACCAAAGCATTATTTTCAATTGTTGGAATGTATATAGATAAGACAAGACCAAGTTGATTTTAAATGTAAATAGCTTGTGACCTTAAAGGTTTCTTCTAATATTTTCTGAGTCATCAGTACAATATTCATGTACATTGCTAGTACACACATTTCACTTATGTTCCAAGGACATCTTGCAGGTTGCAACAGCTCTCGTTATATTGTGTTGTACTACTTGGCATCAATTTGATATAAGTCCTTCTTATTATGAGTATGATGCAGAAATTATTTTATTCTTAACATAATAGAATCTAGCTGTCCCTCTCAGGTTTGCAGTCAAATATGTTTCTACCTAAGAATCAGTTTGGGGCAGCCTATATGTATGTAGCTCCAACCATAATGTTGTTCTAGAAGTCTAAAAGTTTAGATGTTTTCCTTGGAGTAAAATGTTTGTGGAGCCCTTTCACTGGTACTCCTGGTGGCATGTATGCACATATATTGGAGAGGGGGTATTATAAGATATGTTTATCTGGATACTTCAGATTCTCTATATTTTTCTGCTTTTTTAAACTTTAAAATTTGTTCTGTAATTTAGAATCCTCCAAATCTAATAATAATATATGGAACATCAGTAATACATCCATCTCTCTTACCTTTCCATTGCGTACTATAGATACTTTGGACCTAAGACATCACTAACGGAAGGATAATTTTGTTCATATTGGTCTTGCCACAGAAACATTTCTGAAATAAGTTTCAAATCTGTTTTCCTCTCCAAGGTTTAGAAAAATGAAGGTTGAAGATTTATTTTAAAAAGAGAGTGCTCACGATGGATGGTGTTAGAAATTCTGTTTTATTCTACAGAAATTGTAGCAGAGAATTATTATATAGCCATACAGATTGGTAGCAGAGGATGGTTACATAGCCATACAAATCAAATAAATTGTACAGTGTACAGTCACCATGAGCCTTGCTGCTTAACGGTTTCCACTGCCGCAGGAAACTCCCCTCAGAACAAAAGGAATCATAGATTATAACCATAGATGCTAACTAAACCCTGCCATCAACTGGCTTAATAGTTCTGTAGTTGTTGCATTACAAAGTACATTCTAACATGTATTCCATCACCGCCACTCAACAACTACTCCTTATAATAGATCCATTTCTGATCTTAGTTCTGTTTCCTGTTTCTTATGATTCTTCTTGTCCTTTTTCTTCCTCTTCTTCTTGCTGTCCTGGCTGTCCACACAGCTGGCACTGCTGTTGTGGCTTCAGCCTTGGCTCTCCAAAGGGCTGGCACTGGAGATGCTAGGGTTCTGCTCTGGCTCGGGCTGGGCTGGGGAATCAGGTTGGCGACTGCAGTTTCTTTTGGGTTCTCCTTCCCGTCTCTGGGTTGTATTGCTTCATCAGCAACATCGGATAGACATTTGGCTGGGATGCCTTTATTGCTTCTGGTGAATCTGTTGTGGCCTGGTTTCTTCTTTTATTTATTTTATCTTTTATTTTATTCCACTTGGATAGTCTTTCTTAGTTAATTTCTTTATTATATCAGGACTTCTGTGTTCAAGTTGTCTGTGCCATGTGTGAATGCAGTTTGAATGTTTCTCCTCCTTGGCAGTATTAACTACCTGATTGAAGTTCAGCTGATACCATTCATCTGTAATTTTAGCCTTTGCAAGTAAGATATTTTGTGATCGTCCCTTTAATTGCCTTTTTTGTGAGCTTCACTGACAAAATATTCGTTTCAAGAGCAGGAACATACAGTCCATTTTGGTGACACTCTGAGAAACAGGACAGTAAAGAAAACCATCTCCTATTCTTTCTGATTTCATTATTTACCCACTAGCTGTGGTGATTTTTTTTTTGGGGGGGAGTCTGTTTTATTCTGGTCAAAGTAAGTAAAGAAATTTCGGTCATTTGTCATGTGACTTAGAGCTCCTGAATCATCAACATACCATGCCTGCAAAAATGAGGTGCAATTTTTGGATTGAAAAACATGTTCACTGTTCTGAAGAAAAATTAACTTCTTCCTTCACACTTTTGACTTTTATAGTTTATGCATTCTAGCTTTCCAGATTCTGCAATCTGCTTTTAAATGACCCTTTTTCTTGCATACCAGCATTGCTTCATGTAACTGTTTTTATTCTTTTTTTGTCTTTAAAACAGACTCTGCAACAGAAGCACTGTCACTATTAATGCCCTCTGTTTTACATTTATGTTAATCTATAAACTTGCCCTTAGCATATTCCAATGTTAGCTTGTCATCTGGACGTGCATCAAGCACTGTGACAAGCATTTCATAACTTTCTGGTAAACCACTAAGTAATAGTGCTGCAACATGAAAATCTTTCATTTCTTCTCCTATACCTCTCAGGTATTCAACCATTTCCAAGGTGTGCCTTATGTAATCCTGCATATCCTGGCCTTTCATCAGTTTGGTTTGGTATAGTTTTCTAATCAAATACAGTTTATTGCTGAGATTAGCTCTTTTATGCACCTTTTGTAATCCTTCCCACATTTCTTTAGCAGTTTCACACTTACATATATGTATGATTTGATCATCTTCTATGCTAAGAGAGATTGTGCTCTGAGCTTTCTGAGCTTTCTCTATCCACTCATCTGAATGATATTCTGGCTGAACGTCATTTATACAGTTCTACGTACCTTCCCTTATTAGCAGCATTGTCATCTTGAATTTCTAAGACTGGTAGTTCTGGTTTGTCAGATTCACAAATGAAAACTTTGTTTCAGCTTTGTTAATGGTCTTCTTCTTTTATTTATTTATTCTGTTACAGTCTTCTTTCTGTTGCTGTATCTTGCGCTTACCTGCTGTTGCTGGCTATGACTGGTTTGCTCTGTTCTGCGCTGAACTTTATACTTCTCCTCTAATCTGGGTTTATACTGGGTTTATCTGGGTTCATCTCTGGGTACTGGGTTTATATCTCTGGGTTGAAGCTGGGTTGAAGTTTATCTGGGTCCATAACCTGCTAGAAATTCTGTTTTATTCTATAGAAATTGTAACAGAGAATTTTTATATAGTCATACAGATTGGTAGCAGAGGATGGTTACATAGCCATACAAATCAAATAAATTGTACAGTGTATGGTTACCATTAGCCTTGCTGATTAACAATTTCAACTGTCACAGGGAACTCCACTCAGAACAAAAGGAACCATAGATTATAACCATAAATTCTAACTAAACACTGTCATCTACTGGCTTAATTGTTCTGTAGTTGTTGTATTACAAAATGCATTCTAACGTGTATTCCAACAGACAGGATAAGCAATTGACAGCCTATCCCTAGACCAGGGCTTTTCAACCGGTGGTACGCATACCACTTGTGGTACTTTGCCAAATGGCAGGTGGTACACGACCGTCATAGAGAAGTGTAGTGGAGAAGGGGAATAAGCTGAAGCAACCCAAGCCTGAGGGAGAGGCATCTGCAGCTGCAGGACTATCTGGGTTTGGCAGAAGCCCCTGGAGCTGGCAGGGCTCCAGCTGATTGGCTCCAGCTGATTGGCACTTCTGGAAGCAGCATGGAGCTGGAGGGGAACTGAAGAAAAAGGGGAGGGGGAGGAGAGGAGAGGCTATAAAAGGAAGTGGTTTGTGTGGGAAAGGGAAAAAAAGACAACAGGGAAAGAGAAGGAGAGCTCAGCAGGCAGGGAGAAAACAGGAACAGGGAAGAAGAAGCAGCTGCTGATGGAAGAAAAGGTCCCCTGGTTCGTTTTCTCCAGCCATGAGAATGCAATCAGCGCTGATGAAATGAAAAGCCAGCAGATGAGCATATCAGAAAGGAGATGGATTTATTTAGTTCTGGATCAGCTGGCAGCTTGACTGGGTTACCATAAGGATTTTTGTTCAGTTTTTTCAGTGTTTTGTAATTCAGAGGCTCGGTGTCATGGTTCTGAAAGAAGATGCTTTTCAAAGAACTTTGAGGCATTGTTCATCTTAAAGAATCCTTTTATTGCTACATAGCTTCGGCACGTACATAGTGAAGCCAAAATCTGAATTCTCCTCCCCCCAATCACCCATAACAAAGCATAACTCACTCCTTCATTTAACAATTATCAATCACGTTCTCCAATTAGTTTGAAGTGTGAACTTTCCCTCCCATATCTCCTCTGATTACAACTAACCTTGAATAATATTGTACTGAAATATTGTTATGGCTAACTATTCCCCAAGAACATTCTTTCCACCTCCCTTCCCACACTATCTAACTTTAACTCTAGAAGTAATACACAGGTTAAATAGAGAATGTCTGCTTCTTCATATATTGTCAAGCAAGAACATCCAATGTTAGCAGCCTTGACATCCAGTTTGTGTGCTTTGGTTATTGAAATATTTTAGGCTGTATTTTAGGCTAGCAATGAGTGCAAAGTGTTGACTTCTGTAGGTTTAATCCCCTTAAACAAATATAATTAGTTTTACTCTCTTATTTTGAGTCTGTCTATGGCTTTTAGAAAGTTTTCTTTGAAGGTAAACAGGGTTAATTTAAGGCTACAGCTTTTTGCAATTGCCAGAGCCTTTCAGTCTTGAGTTGCAACATTGTGACATGTGACATGCCTGAGGCAGCTTAAAGAAAAAAAATGGAGTTTATGTGTTCTTTATTTTGTGAGCCTTTCTTGCTTTGCACTTGATTCCTGTGTCTTTAAGGGTACAGGGAAGGGATTGGGTGGATGCATTCTTACTACACTGTGGAAAGAGTTCAGAAGGGAGAGAGGAAGAAGGGCTGACCAGCTAGCTCAGGGGTCTACAAACTTAGCAACTTTAAGACCTGTGGACTTCAACTCCCAGAATTCCTCAACCAGCCATGATGGCTGAGGAATTCTGGGAGTTGAAGTCCACAAGTCTTAAAAGTACCAAGTTTGAAGACGCCTGAGCTAGCTGCTAGTGGTGCATATTAATAAACATGGATAACTTACTACATAAATAGGGAGGAGGAGTCAAGATGGTGGACAGGCAGCAAAGGCTGTAAGGAGCTCCTCAAAAGCAAAAGCTTTATTTTATTTTATTTTATTTTTATTTTAACTTTTTAACCTTTTTTAACATTGCATTTTTAATCAACCCATTTTTAACCTATTTTAACCTACTTTTAACTCTTTTTAACTACTATTTTTCTACCAACATTTTAACAATTCTATAAGCCAGGATTACTAAGAATGGGGAACAGGAGAAAGAGACAGCACTCTGCAGCAGAGAGTTCATCCAAGCCACTGAAGCAGCAGAAAATGGAAGACTATGCTGCAAACAGACAGTCTATGCCAGTAAGTAATTCATCAGCAGTCGCCTTATCAGATAAATTTAATTTATGTGACTCATTGGAATGGGACTTACAAACCGAACTGGAAAGCAAACAGCATGTAGAATTGTCCTCCTCCTCAGAGAGTTGCTCCCCTTCTTGGAACTCAGCAGTGGCCCTCTTTGCACAGGAGGGAGATGTAATAAATTTAAAAGGGGAAAATGTGACAGATTTCCTCTCTAGACAATGTTTGCTTACGGCTCAAACTGTTAACTCAATATATGAACTCTTATCAACTGTCATAAATAAGGTTGACTGCTTGAAGGAATCTTTTGTAAAGTTTGTTAGGAGCCAGCCAAATACTGCAGAAGGA
>NW_015386628.1:802486-803615 GCF_001527695.2 Protobothrops mucrosquamatus | reverse complement strand
ACACCTTCAGTTATCCCCCTCCGATTCTGCCATAAAGAATTCCCAGGAGCCTTGCAAATGACTGTAGGAACTTCTAGTTGTTTCTGCAATTTTAAACTGGAGGAACATTTAGCTGCTAACTTCCAAAATATATGCCTCTACAAACAATGGTTGTATGTTGATCAATAAGTACTTTTGAATGGGGAAAAAAAACCCGATGTGAAGACAAAGAAATCACAACAAGATGAAACATACAATTTGGTCAAGTTTAGTTTGTATGCACCACTTAATGCCAAAAGTAAGCAGTGAAGAAGATATAAACTACATCTAAACATTGTTATATTATCTCTGACTTTAATGAGAGCCTGTTGGGTGTAATGGTTGAGGCATCAAGGCTAGAAAGTTGGAGATCTTGAGTTCTCGTCCTGACTGAGGCTGAAGCTAGCTGGGTGACCTTGGGCCAGTCACTCTCTTTCAGTGCTAGTAAGAATGTGAGGGCAAACTATTGCCAGAAATCTTGCCAAGTAAACTGCAGGAATTGGTCCAGAGCCAGGGGTAGGCAACCTTGGCTCTTTTATGACTCGTGGACTTCAACTCCCAGAATTCCTGAGCCAGCATGGCTCAGCATGGAAACCTCTCCCTTTTCCCTCAGCATGGCTGGCTCAGGAATTCTGGGAGTTGAAGTCCACGAGTCATAAAAGAGCCAAGGTTGCCTACCCCTGGTCCAGGAGTCAAAACTGACTCAGAGTTACCCCCCCAAAAAAAACCCACAGAGAGAGGTGGCGGGGGGGGGGGAAGAGTAATGCAGGGGTCTCCAACCTTGGCAACTTTAAGACTTGTGGACTTCAACTTCCAGAATTCTCCACAAATCTTAAAGTTGCTAAACTTGGAGACCTCTACTGTAATGTACTCTGTGAGCTCTAACTTCAATATATATATATCAATGACTTCCCAGGGTTAATGAAGGATCCCATGGTACATATGCCGATGATCCTAAATACTTACTGTAATAGCTTGCTTTATGCCGATGATATGATTTTATTGTCATATTCACAAGTAGGATTACGTAGGCTATTAAGAAGATTCAGCTCTTACTGTCGGGATAACTCCCTAATCATTAGTAAAACTAAATCAAAAATAATGGTGTTTG